>NC_060254.1:79214220-79519675 GCF_921293095.1 Ischnura elegans | reverse complement strand
ATCCTAAGATTGGTTTGACGCAGCTCTCTATTTCTCTCTCGTATCCGTTAGCCTTTTCATGGTGACGTATATCTTCTCTTTTACATACTTTATAACCTGTCCTATGTAACTCAACCGGTGCCGTCTCTTACCCTTCTTCCCTACCACCTGTCCTTCTAGGATTGTATTAATTAGGCCATCATCCCTCATAATGTGGCCAACTAAGTTGTCCCGTATTCTCCAAACGATTTTGAAAGGACTTCTCTATTCTTCCACTCTTCATAGCACTTCTTCTTCACTAACTCGGCCGATCGATGCTACCTTCTTCATCCTATGGTAGCACCACATTTCAAAAGGTTCCATTCTTGAATTCTCTATTGCAGATAATGCCCACGCCTTGCTTCGACGTTAACAGCAACATCATTGTGAAAAAAATTTAAATTTTCTCAAAAAACTAAAATTCAGATGTATCCTGAACCCACCTCGTAAGTAGACGTTCCCCTTTTTTTTCATATGTTTCCATACCACCGAAAACGGCTCTAAACAGCCTGTCACATCCGGATTATCAAAATGCTAATAATTTGAAGTACACAAAAAACCATTTCCAAAATAGGGGTTATTTACCCACGTGATTTTCCGCGACCTTCTATTTTGCAAGCGAGGACTTAACCTCGCCGCCATAGAGCGTGGCGGCCCGTAGGCTGGAAATAAGAATAAGGTAGAAAGAGGTAAAGTAGAAAACGCGTGAGCTTTCTACTCCTCAGCTCATTAGTGCTGAATGCTCATATACATTCTTCTCCTTGCCACTTATTCCTTGCCCCTCCTGGATCGTCTCATAACGAGCGCGTGGATTGAGTAGAGGACGGTAGAGATGCCGCATTCGACGGCGGATAACGATTATGGCGGCGGTCCGCGCGCGCGCGAAATGAACCCGATTGGCGGCGAGGGTCTCTTTGTGAAGTTGAATGGGGCTGGCAGGCGGTAGAGAAAGGGGGAGGGGCCGGAGTACACAAACACCGCTCTCTGACAGACCAATGCGTCATCTTGCTGGCTGCACTTTATCGACAATCAAGGTCTGCCTCCTTCATTTACAAGTTGCGGTCCCATAGGAAAATTCTCCCCAGCTATGTCTGAATTGACGAGCCTAGAGTTACCTTCCCTTACACCCGCTGTCGATCCGGAAGAGATGCGTGTGAATTATTGCCTAAATTACCCTCGAGCTTTGCATTTTGCTTTCAGTCACAATAGGGTAGTTTCCTTCATCAAAGAAAACGAAATGCATTGGTTGCGATTCCTTACCCACCATTAGTGTAATCATAATTATACAAATTATTTGGTTTTATAAATCCCAGTTTAGACGAATGGCAATGGTCAATTTTAACCTCATTTGAAAAATTCCAGATTGGCGCCCATGCGATTCCACTCCACGTGACGTCACAGGGACCTAGTTTCTATACGAGTAGATAGGAGTTTTACATTGTCTGAGATTACTAATGCATGCATGAGGCACAGACTTAAGGGAAACATATCTTAATAATCACCTATTAAAATTGTCTAAGGTCGGAAAGTTTCCTTCGTTTGATAAGGTAATAATAATCCATATTTAAGCCAAGCGCTACCAGCTAGCAGCCTGCTACCTGCTAGCAGCCTGCGTCCTATCAGCGCTCAAGCCTCGCCTCAAGGTCACCTCACAGGGCGGCAGCGGGAACCAGAAATACGTCACACGGACTTTTCCCATCATTCCTACTTAGCCGTCGCGTTTTCGCGCGATTGAATTATTTCACTTTTCGTTTAATCGCGAAAAATAGATATCGTCATTCGAAAATCAAAGAGCGTGAAATGCGCACTCCAGGAGTAATAATATTTCGATGTAGGCAATAAAAAAATAATAGGAAACCACCCTATTCACTCCCGAGCAGAAAACGCGGATTTTTTTTTTTAACACGTTGACCACCATTGTGTGTTTGCATATATATCCTGTGACAATATCGGTGCTTTTTTATTAGGTACGTGTTATTAATCTGTATCTACATACTACATCTCAAGCCGCGTAAATAGGCGTGTGGTAGGACGCTAGCCGTTACCAAAACAACTTTACAACTAGCTGGTTAATATTCTTGGCACTGAGCATCGTCTTCAACAAAGTGATATGTATCACTGAATGTTTATAAATATATGTTATATTTTATGCCTTAATTGAATATGTAATATTTGTGTATACTTGGTCCCTATTGTCTAAGCTTAGTTCATGACGTTTACAGTGTGTCAATATTGACCAGAAATCACAGCTAGAATCATCTATTAAAACAGCGGAAACTTAGCTGCGCATCTAATAAAATTCTAATTGCTCATATTCCGATTGTTCTCCAGCTGATGACGTGCGCGGGGCCTTCATTCCATTGCATTAAATTCAGCGCCTGTCATACAGTTTCCATTCGCGGATAAATTGACCCGCCATAATTTCCAAACGATAAATGCATTTCCCTCGCTCCATCTGCCTCAAAAGGGTTGGATTCATATCTTTCGCCACTCACCCCCTTAGGCCATCCCAGATTCGAGAATCGTCGATTTTCCAACGAGGTCGTCAAATGGACCAGCGTTCTCTGCTCTTATCATCCCTCGCCCTAGGGTTCATCTGAATCGAAGCGACTTTTTTCAAGTCTCATTTGTACGGACATAAGCAGGAGATTGAATATTGCAACGACAAAAAAATAAGATACTGACGATCACTTCTGCTGAAAGCTTCCCTTAGATAATAGGGTGGTTTCCTATTATTTTTTTATTGCTTTAATCGAAAGATTATTACTCCTGGAGTACGTATTTCACGGTTTTAGATTTTTAAACGACAACATCTATTTTTCGCGATTAAATGAAAAGTGAAAATTTTCAAGCGCGCGAAAACGCGACGCTTAAGTATGAATGTCGGGAAATATCCCCGTACGTCGTATTTCTGGTTCCCCCTCCCGCCTGGTAGGTGACCTTGATCGAGGCTCTGAGCGCTGATAGGACGCAGGATGCTAACGGGTAGCTGAGTACCTTCCTGTCTGGTAGCGCATGGCTTAAAAAAGGTTTATTAATACCTTATCAAGCGAAGAAAACTTTCCGAACTTAGCCAGTTTTAATAGGTGATTATTAAGACATGTTTCCCTGAGCTCTGTGCCTCATGCATGCATTGGTAACCTCAGACGATGTATAACTCCTATCCTCTCGTGTAGAAACTAGGTCCCTGTGACGTCATGCGGAGTGGAATCGCATGGGCGCCAATCTGGCCTTTTTCAAATGAGGATAAAATTTGACCCTTGCCATTCGTCTACACCGGTATTTCAAAAACCAAATAATTTGTGTATTATGAATACACTAATGGTGGGTAACGAATCGCAATCAATGCCTTTCGTTTTCTTTGGAGAAGGAAACTACCCTATTGTGAGTCAGCAGCGCATGACAACTACAGCATCGATTGGATGTTATGTATAAAATGCCTTTATGTCCCGAAGTAAAAATACTCGAGAGCATATGGACACAATTCTTACGTGATAGCCGACGCCAAAAATTTAAAGTATTTGTCCATAATAGATTCATTCGTAAAAAAAACTAGAAATATTCGGAAATAAATACCTACGTATGCTACTTAACCTCTCAAAATTTAGCACTAGCAAACCCTTGACTTGAAGAAATAACTAGAATGATCGTCCAAATACCTTGACTTTGTATTTTCATCTTAAGCAACCCAAGACCAAACTTACGTTTTCCTACGGCAAATGGAAAAAGTTATGTGATTACTTCACTCACTCACTCAGTGATTCAACCCGAAGATTCGTTTGGATGAGTGAGGGTAGAGCTTAACTCAGACTAAGCCACAGGCATAATTTCACATATATAGGGTCGTTCAATTGCCTTGGCTCCTCGTACTTAAAAGATTTTACTCAGGAATGTCTGAAATCTTCTCCCAGGATTTGAACTTGGAACCCCTCGATCAGCAGCCAAGCGCTCTACCCACTAGGCTACCAATATGCCCTATGAAAGACATTTGAAGCATTTAATTCACCAATTTTCATCTTCATTTTGAAATTGAGGGTTTTAATGATAGAAAATACTTGGGTGCACCTCACTATATCGAAACGTCTAGATTAGGATGATGATTTTTTTCTGAATGACAAAGGTCTTAGATTAATTATGTTGTCAGAGTAGTATTTCATGGATTTAGACTTGTGTCTCCAAGCACCAAATTCATCAATGATCCATACACTTCGTTTATCCAATAGCTCCCATCAATATGTCCCAAGGTAGGTTGTTCCATCGCCAGTTTTCTGTGAATAGGGTGGTTTCCTATTATTTTTTATTGCCTAAATCGAAAGATTATTACTCCTGGAGTGCGCATGTCATGCTCTTAGATTTTCGAATGACGATATCTGTTTTTCGCGATTAAACGAAAAGTGAAAAATTTCAAGCGCGCGAAGCGACGGCTAAGTAGGAATGATGGGAAAAGTCCGTGTGACGTATTTCTAGTTCCAGCTGTCGGCGTGTAAGGTGACCTTGGGGCGAGGCTAGAGCGCTGATACGACGCAGGCTGCTAGCAGGTAGCTGAGTACCCTGCTAGCTGGTAGCGCTTGGCTTAAATTAGGATTATTCGTCTCAAATGATGCATACTTCTACTGTTAAGGTATTCAAGCTCTGCCACAATGATAGGCAAAGGTTGTAGCTAGCGATCAGTGGTGCCGACTTACAAAAACTATTTGGGGGGGAGCCCATACCGGGGATCTTGCCTCGGGAAATTTTATAAATAGTGAGTTCTAAGTTTTTTAAGCATTTTAGAAGAGTCATATGACCAACATTAGAACCCTGATAACTCGAATCTCAATATATGGACAATCCGGGGAAAATCGACAAGCCTGACACATTTTTTCCTCACACCTATGACGAATTTTTGAGGGGGCTCCGGCCCCCTCAGGCCCCATGGGGTCGGCGCCACTGCTAGCGATGGAAAATACTGTAAATGATACGTTTATTACCATTTTTTCTCAATTAAGTCGTATTTTCATTAAAAACAGCGAGAACTCGATTGCGCACCTAATATGTACTTCAATCGGGAAAATATGCCCCAGTGGTATTTTTATCAGGACATTACTCGTTTAAATCCCACTAAGCTTACGTTTTTAAAGTATCATGGTTTATTATAGTGGTCCCTTGCATTTCCATGTCTCTGTATTTCCATTTCCCTGTACTTAAAATTAGAAAATTTTTCTTCGGAATCTAAAATTTGCTAAATTTTGAAAATGATCTGCTCTACGTGCCTTTAAAATTTCAAAATAATATCCTGCGTTTAAAATAAGAATTGTTTGCACAAAATATTTATTCCTAGAAAGAGGGAGTGAAAGATTCTTTTCATCAATCGTTCAAATCGGTTTCCATTCCGAATTATTGGTATTGAGAAAAGATTTTCAATAGTACATGCTTTTTCCTAGCATTTAAAATGGAGCACTCGAAGCTCCTTTCCTAGATGGCTACACTCCCTATTTCTTGACTTCTCTGCGGGGTGGGGGGAGGAGTATCGCCTTTCCACTATATTGAGTTCAGTAAGGAGGAGGAGATAATCCGCATATCGATCATACGTGAGGATCGACGTCAAATTGTGAGTTACGCTTTGCTGACTTCGTATCGGGACTATATTTCTCGCTCAATTAAATACCGCACGTTGCAAGGGGAATTGAAGGGTAGTGAGAAGAATGATGGTCCGGAAAGATTAGTGTCTCCAGATGCCAGAAGGAAATGGACACGGTGGTAATATTAAGTACTCGGACGACAGTTGACAGTTGTTTTTCCAACCTCTTGAAGGCTGACGAATGTATAACCCATCTCACCACGCTCTCGATAGGAATATATTTTCATTCGCTCTTTTGTAAATTTAATCGGAAAATTTTTCCATATTCTGTTGCAGCGAGCATCCGGAAAAGATGATAAACTACAATGATCTACTCTATCATCCACGCACCATGTTAAATATCCCATCGCTGAAAATACAAACTCAAGGTATTTGGGCGATCATTCAAGTTCTTTCTCCAAGTGAAGGGTTTGCTAAACCTAAAATTTGAAAGGTTAAGTAGCATACGGAGGGATTTATATCCGAATATTTCTATTTTTATTTCGGATGGTTCTATTATGGGCAAAGATTTCACATCTGAGTATGACGTTGTCCTATTAACTGCTGGAGACCCTTCAACAATACCCCACAACTTAAACTAATTGCATCATTGTTCTTCACATTATTACTACGGCCATATTGTTCCCAAGTGATTATTAGCGTAAAGCCTGAATCACACAATCATTTTTTTTCGTCCCGAAAGTGATCACTATTGCGATCACTTTTCCCGTCGCGAAAAGCGATCGCTCTAGTGATCATTTTTCTGAATCACACGGTCACTCCTGCCGTCGCTTTTCGCATCATTTCCGATATCACAGCTCGTTGTCATAGGACCCGCATCACGAAAAAATACAGCGTGTTTGTTTATCTATGTCGTTCCCACGATTGTCAAACGTTGCGCTGCAATCGCTCCATACGGGAATGCGTTCCGATTGGCTGGTATGGGGTTTTAGCGACGGAAAAAGCGACCGGACGAGTGATGAAAACTATCGATGGGAATCCTCATCGCGATCGGGAAAAACAATTGACGGCCACTATCATTTGCGAGTGATCACTCTAGTGATCGCGATAGTGATCACTTTTCGCGACGAAAAAAAATGATCGTGTGATTCAGGCTTAACTGAGGAAAAAAAATTAAGCAATAGGGTGTTTGAAGTGTCATATTGAATAATCACCACAATAATAATTATTAAAAGATCTTTAGTGAGAACCTACAAACGTATATTTTTCGCTGAATAAGCCATGGAATTAAAGTCCTCGAATACGACGGGAATCCTGTGGTGTAAGGCAAGTAATTTTTGAAGGGAAGGCTTGAATGTCATTCCATCGGAAATCTCATTGCAGTTATCAAGAAGGTATGAAAGTTACACGACAGTCCATTAAGGTGAAAAGGAAGTCACGTCCCGAAAATCAATGCGTATTCATACCGCGTCCTCAAAATAAATATTCATGGGTGCTCAGCGGAGAGCAGGGTCTTGCTTCTATTCATGGTCTACAAAACATAACGAGCTCTGGACCTCACATCCAGCGATTTTTGTCCCACAGTCATTGCGACACTGAACATTTATTCGTCCTGTATCCGAACCTTACCTGTATCATCTCAGATTTTTTTCTAACATCCAAGATTTGTTATGACATCATTTGTGCCCAATGTGGGCGACTTAGGATATAAATATTTTCAGGAGCATTGAGTAAAGTATAGCCTAAATTTACTATGCAAGTTCGGAGAAGATTTTTTTTCCCAGACGACGTCAAACATATGTTATAAGTATACCGGGACTAGCCACGGAGATAAGTTTTACGGGAGTCACCCGCAATTCACAAATTTTGGCTCCGGCTGTGGCGCTGTGCGCAACATTTGGACTGCTTGTGAAATCATATGTTTAGCAGTCCATAACACTTAGTCCTGTTGTGTCCATAAAATATCCACCTAGAGGAATGACGCCTCGGTAGCTCAATTGGCTAAAGCACTCAACCGGAAATCGGGGGATCCGGGTTCAAATCCTGGTCAAGGCGAATAACTTGGTCACTGCGGATTTTTCAAGTAAAAAATATCCTTTGTTTACCGTCGTACTTAGCAAGGCATGATCACGAGAAGTAAATAAAAGAAAAAGGCTGCAAAAATATTTCAACAAATTGAAGAAAACCGCGAAAATATACGGCAAGTTGAACATTTGATGCAAGCCATGAATCAACTGGCTTATAAAGAAGCTGTAGAAAAAAGAATAAGGGAGTGTGTGACCACCAAATCAGTGTGGTGCTACAAATGAATCATGGGGATCAAATGGATCGACCGAGTTGCTAATGAGGATGTCCCAAGAAGAGTAGGAGAGAAAGGAAGCCTCATGAAAACCTTGATAACAAGAGGGAACAATATTATAGAGCATTCATTGAGACATGATGGGCTGATGAAGACAATCTTTGAGGGAAAAGTAAATGGCAAGATCGGAAAAGGAAGATCACGAATGATTGGTTAATAAGTGATAT
The DNA here is from genome assembly GCF_921293095.1 of Ischnura elegans. Taxonomy (NCBI): domain Eukaryota; kingdom Metazoa; phylum Arthropoda; class Insecta; order Odonata; family Coenagrionidae; genus Ischnura; species Ischnura elegans. Next base: position 79,511,571 of record NC_060254.1, on the reverse strand, counting down.
TGTAAACTTGTAATTTCTTTATTTTAATCTGAAATGTACAATATATATTATATCATCATTGTTTTGTTTAAAAGCCCCTAAAGTTGAAGTTGAAACTTGTAATATAAATGCTATGCTCTCAATGTGCCACATGTTGTATTGAATAACTGTACCTCCTGACAAGCCATATGGCTTAGAAGGACCAAGTTTGTATATGCAAATAAAGGCAATCTATTATTATTATTATTAAATACATGGAACAGCTAAGGAAGGATTTGAAGGATAAATAATTATTATTAATTAATTATTATTAGAAATATTATAATACAAAAGATTAGTTGATAGAAGAATTGATAGTAAAGCTGCTACAAACCAATCTTAAGACTGTTTACCAGTGATGGTGATGTTGTAAAACAAAGGTATTCACAATGGAATTTTTTCCTAGCGCCAATAAGGTTAGAAACGGTCTCCCGATTAACTAAATCCATGGAGTCAATCGCTTGGACAATTCGTTGCATTTCTTTTATTTTTCCAAACTTATTGTTCTAACCTTGTGTGGATTAACCATAGGCACTGATAAACGTTGGAATTTTTCGCATAAATTCGGACGTATTTTATGCTAATACGCCCAATATTTTCATAACAGTATGGTGCGCATATGGGGATATTCTTGCATGGTGCATGCTGGTGATTGATCACCCCCTGTCAAACACCCAGAGGTTGCTCGCAAGGTATTGTGTAAATGAATGCTGAAATGAAAAGAGAAAACTTCCATACCGTTAAAATAGGATTTTTTGAACATGGTTATACCTCCTATCTCATAATCCTTAGAAGTAATAATACACGACTGATATCTGGTACATTTTCATACCAGTCAAGTCAAAGATACATTTAATCTTGTCGATTCGTGGAGTTAACGGTAAAAATCTACTCAAGACCGTATTAGAAACCTAGTTTAAAAGCACTTGGTGTAGATTTTACTTTGACATTCATTACAGCTCTACTGTTTTCGCATACGTAATGAAAATACAGTAAAACTCGCTTTTAACGAATTTCAAGGTACCATCGTTCTATTTTGTTATAACCGGGATTTCACTTCAACGATCTTCTCACCAGCGATGAAGATGGTTCTTTAACAGCCAATTATAGAGAAGACGAAAGCTGTGACACCGACGAAGACGTGACCTTAATATGTGAAGAAAATAAAAAAAATAATAATGAGATATGTTGGTCTCATTAAAAGAATTAGAAGAATGCAGTCTCACCAAAGGTAACACTGATTTGTATAACATCTTACATGGTGCCATTGGCAACGTAGAAAATTGTATTACACAGGAAAAAAGGAAAGACAGACAAAAATGACTGATTACTTCAAATAAACAATTTAAAAATAATGCGATGCTGTTCTTTTATTATTTCATTATAATTTCGTCTACGTGTAGAATTTGAGTCAAACCAACCTTTTAGGCAACGCATGCAATAGACGTGATATAACTTTCGCGGTATTTTTTGAATTGTCAGACCCTGAGTTAAGCGGAATACTGTCTTATCCGGAAAAAAGCGAAGGGCCCGAGAGATTCCGCTTTAGACAGGTTTCACTGTATATCGTTAATGAAGGATTTTTCCCCATGAATCACGGGATTTCCGGCTAATAGTCCGTAAATCGCATTTATTTAATCAACAGATCTGTAAAAATAAACCATCGCCCCACCCCTTCCATCCAACGGCTATAAAGGGATGGATTTTAAGATCAACAGTAGAATTATGTGGTGATGGCCTCTCCTAAGAACAACTGATGATAAGGTAAGGAACACTTAGCGAAGTAGTAGCGGGTAGCGAAGATGGCCGTAATTTCTTTATAAAAGAGGAAATAATTCGCCGAGGTACCTAAGAATAGTTCGTAATAGCGAATGTTTCGTATCATCCGATCTCGTTATAGGCGGGAAAATTAACACTGGCAATGATAGGCGACTCCAAGGGAACAAGAGATCACCTCGTTATAGGCGAGATTTCGTTACATGCGTGATCGCTATAAGCGAGTTTTACCGCACATAAAAAACGCCATAAATAGCCTTTTGAGGACTTCAAAATGACGCAGCATGCTAGAAATATTTATTAAATCATATTATGTCTCCTCGTAAACATACAATATCTAGGAAGTCCTCTTGCATGCTGCATTTTGGTAATTCGTCAATCCTGCCAAACACCTTAGAGGTGATAATGATACAAGCAGCTTTAGTTAGAAGCACTGCAGGAACAAGTGACTTTTTACGCAGTCACGCGCACGGGTACAAAGTACCAAAGGATGAAGTTCACCATAAAAAAATATTTGACTAAGCCGGGATTCGAACCACGACCCCGATTCGTTCCTTCAGTGCTTTGAAATTCGTCGTCGAAGACCAGCGACAAAATAAGGGTTTTTCACCCCGACAGTGTCTTAGTTAGTAAGCACGACCCTCGCCACATGTGCCACAGTGTAGACTTGTGACGTCAGCATCTTGTTCGGTAAAACCCATCCCGAAGTTCGCTCTGAGAAAATGGCTTGGTGGTGTAACTGGCTAACACGCCTAACCGACAATCGGGTGATCCGGGTTCGAAACCCGGGTAAATCAAATATTTTTTTCATGGCGAACTTCATCCTTCGGTGTATTTAGCTGTAGTTATTTCACATACATTTTAGCTTGCTCAGCCGGCTTCGATGTTTGCACATCGTAAAAAAAGAGCTGTCTGAATGATGTTTAAACATTAAAACCGGTTGAGAAAATTAAAAAGTTAAATACGACAAAAATATGTTATGGCGAACTTCATCCGATGGTGTATATAACTTTGCACCCGTGCGCGTGACTGCGTACAAAGTCACTTGTTCCTGCATTGCTTTGGAATTAAAGTGTTCAACATTAAAACAGCTATTTCTATCATAACCATCAATGAATTTCCACAAAGCGAACTTGTCAAAAATCAATCTCATCCAAGAGGTGGCTCGCAGGGTATTATGTAGATGTAGATCCGATCCCTCCTTCTTCCCACCATGCACCGCGAGAGAGTGGGAGTGATAGAGGGGGACTGATGCGCTCGAGAGAGGGAAGCACAGTCGTCGGCGACTTTGAACTTGCTTGGTTTCCCGGACGCGTCCGAGGGAAAGGATCGCAGTCAAGACGACGACGACGCGTCACGATGAGGCCGGGAAGTCGTGGACACACTGCCCGCCTCCCCTCCACTGCCTTCCGCCTTCCATCGAGCAGAGTAGTCGTCGACTCCCCCCCCGTATGTATCTCCTATCCGCATGCGGCTCCTCTTCGCCCTTTACCCATACATGGTCACGACTACAAAACTTTCGCCGTCGGGCCCGTGGTGTCAGCGCCGGCGATAAATAAGCAACGTCCGGCGAGGCGTTCGTGCAAAGCGGGTGGGTTTGTATCACAAGGGCCTTTGTTCCTCTAACGAGTAAGAGGTCCAGCGGCCTTCTCAGGCAGCAGATGGTTGCAGATTTGGTCCGCGACCTTCTAATGCGATGGCTTTAACCCGTTAGTGAATAAAGTTATTTTTGTTGAATTTCATTCATAAAGTATTCATTCTGGCTAATAAGGTTTTTAAAAACTTATTTCTGCATTTTTAAAATTTTTAGAATCAAAACCTAGTTTAAATAATACTTATTAAATAGTCTGATATATCGGACGGTGAGTTTTCAGTGTTGATTACAGATTCAAAATAGTACAGAAAAACTTGATGATAAAGAAAATAAAGATATCATCCTTTAGAAGAAAAATGAGATAAAAGTTATCAACATATTGAAAAAAATACTACAATAAAAAATAACTTACCCCGTACGGGTGACTGGAAATTCTTTCAATGCCATGTCTCACATAAATACTTCTCAAGTCGATAAATTCAAGGAGTAAGCCAAAATATTAGCGGGGCGGTGAAGACAGATATCCATTTGACCTTAATATAGTATCAAAATGTAACACAAGTCAACTGGAGCCCAGAAAAGAAATCAAATACGCGCGTCCGATATATCGGATGCTATTCACTAATGGGTTAAGGTACACCGTAATTTAGATATTCTTCACAAAATAAAAACTGTGATGTGACCGCTGGACGATGGCATCAGCCGAGAAATCTTGGATGGAAGCTTTTGAAATGTGGTGTCACAGAATAATGATGAAGATGAAATGGATATATCGCTTGATTAATGCGGAAGTACTAATTCGAGTAGGAGAAAAGTCTCTTGGCTCATGACTACAAAATAATAATCACGAGTCACGAGGGCTAAATGCAATTTATTGAATAAAAATGAATCAGACGATCCGATAAATGTGTGATTACTAAAGAAAATCATCAGTAGGAGACAATAAAAATTAGAAAGAGGACTTAGTAAAAATCTACACTGAGATCGTAAAATCAGAAAGTTCAAAAGAGAGGGGAAAATATACTTTTGATATTTTTACGCAAAATCATCAATGATACCAGTTATATTTAACATAATTCCTTATTACCAGTGAATTTATTATTTTATTAAACTCTCTCTCTCTCATGATGGATTCTCATTCAATTTTGGAAGTCACTCAACTACATCTGATTTTTGAAGCTCTAGCAATATCAATTGTGAAGTAATGAATATCCTTAGCAACTTGGAAGCCGATAAAGTGTACAAGACTACTAAAAACTATGTGCGTGTCATGAAATGACTTTCCCTATACTGTTTTGGGGATAACAATTTCCTACACCTAACCATTCCGAAAAATGTACCTCTTATTTGATATTTTCTGACGAACCTGTAATTATGATAAAATAATAATAACCTGTAATTCTAATAAAATAATTCTATATGACATAAATAAATTGGTAGGTACTTTTAACAGTATTTATGTATAATACAGCAAAATGTAGCAAGTGGAGCCTTCACTTCTCCGCGTTGAAAATGACAGTGCTTAAATAACTAAACGCCATAATGATGATAAAAAATTGTCTCATGTATATCTTGTCACAATTAAAATTAATGAAAAAGTTGACGCCGTATGATCACAATGAAGACAGCAAAATATACAGCCAGCACGAAGCCCCAAACCCAGGTCCCCTGGGTGGTGGCCTTCAACGCTACCACTACCCCACCAGACCCGTCTGCTGCGAGGTGCGATATTATGGAACTATAGCAGGCTTGCGAAAAGTACCGCATGGAAACTAATTAATTACAGCCAAACTAAGGCCCATTGAACGGAACCACTACTAATTCAGGGATGTGTTCACCATTTCGAAGTCCATAAAAAATATGGCATTGAAAAAGGCGGAGCAAGGTTCGTGGTCTCCCCTTGTGAGTTGGTTCCCGGAGAGCTGTATCCCAGAGGAGCACACCCTGGCACCTATTTCTAGTGTGGCGACGTTGGTGCGGCTTTCAACTATTTCTTCATTGCCAGTGAAGATTCATCGTTCAGCTTCAAGGTACCTATATATCGTTATATAGGCCTACACTCCAAGACGTCAATCATCATTATATCGGTATCTCGAACCAGGGATGATACACATTGACGATCTCCTGATCTATAATGGATTATTCTCTGATGCAACGGATAACTTTTCCGAAACGGTTAATTGTATCGATCAAGATAAGATGGATCGACCGAGTTACTTGAGGAAGTTCTAAGGAGAGTGGGAGAAAAGAGAACTCTTCTAAAAACCTTAAGGAGAAGATGGGAAAACTTAGTTGGCCACAATATGAGGCACGATGGTCTGATAAAAACAATCGTAGAAGGACAGATGGAAGGGAAAAAGGGCAAGGGACGGTCCCGAATGATTCACTTAGAAACAGATGATAAACGATGTAAAAGAGAAGGAATTCGTCGCGATGAAAAGGCTAGCGGATAGGAGAGAAGAATGGAGAGCTGCGTCAAACCAATCTTAAGCCTGAATCACACGATCATTTTTTTTCGTCGCGAAAGTAATCACTATCGCGATCACTTTTCCCGTCGCGAAAAGCGATCGCTCTAGTGATCATTTTTCTGAATCACACGGTCACTCTCGCCGTCGCTTTTCGCATCATTTCCGATATCACAGCTCGTTGTAATAGGACCCGCATCACGAAAATATATAGCGTGTTTGTTTATCTATGTCGTTCCCACAATTGTCAAACGTTGCGCTGCAATCGCTCCATTCGGGCATACGTTCCGATTGGCTGATATGGGGTTTTAGGGACGGTTTTAGCGACGGAAAAAGCGACCGGACTAGTGATGAAAAATAGGGTTGGGAATCCTCACCGCGATCGCGAACGCGAAAAACAATTGCCGGCGACGATCATTTCGCCTAGTGATCGCGATAGTGCTCACTTTCGCGACGAAAAAAAATGATCGTGTGATTCAGGCTTTAGGATTGTTGACTACTGATGATGGATAAACGAAAAAGCTAATATACATAATTGTCTCATCAAGAAGCCCTCGTCAACCCTGTGCGTAAATTCCATTGATAATTTAAAGTGTTAACTTATTCATTCACTCTAGTTAATTTAAAATATACTGATATCGTGCCAAGCGTCTGGAGGTGACTGCGAAGGAGACTTTAATTTTAACTGCGAGAAAATTCATGCAATCTTGGCCGTAAAATTTTATCTTGATAGTGGTAAAGAAAAGAGCAGGCCGTACAAGTACGTCATTGAAACTTTTTCGAGGGAAAAACCTCTTGCTTTCAGTAGGTTTAAGAGAGCAAACTTAGCAAAAGTATACCAAAGGGTCCAAATCACAATGTTTTCTTGGTGAAAATATATTTTTGAGGGTGAAATTTGAAAAAAAAAATTAAAAGCATTTTTTTCCTGCTAACAGCGTGAAAATCGTTTGGAAACAAGAGAGGGATGAGTTTGTGTAAGGGGAAAACTCATGCTTGAGAAGCACGTTCCCTCTTGAGTTCTCTTGTCAGGTCTCCATCGAATTTCTCTCAACCCTCCTTAACTCAAACCTCTCCAGGCTCTTTATCACATTTGTTTTTCCTTTCACCTTCTTTTTCTCTCTTTCCACCTTTTCCAAATTTCTCTTTCTTCCCTCTTCGAGCACGTTTCAGCACCGTCACCTGTTATCTTAAAACATTTCCGCCAACCGCGGTGAATGTAATAAAATGTGAAGGTACCTAAAGAATCTCTCTCTGATTGACGAGAACGCAGAGTCGGATGGAGACGAGATTGATTCATATGACGAAGACCTGTAACTGTATTTACTCAGGTATGATATATATCTCCATTTCATTCGTCATTTTTTAAAGATACAGATATATGTTTTTATTTCTAGGGGTAGAATCGAAAAATACTTTCCATGGAATTAATTTCCGTGGAATACATTGATAAAATTTCTGTCCCTACTGCATGGCATATTGTATCGACACCGCGAACAGAATATGTATCGATACCGTGCATCGATACATCACGTAAGTTTTTTAGGGTTATGTATCGATGTTGCTAACTCATTGATAGTACTCATAGGATTACAATAAGTATCTAACATGCAGCGCTTTTATTATTTAAATTAGGGACTTCTACTGTTTCCGCCATATCGTTTCTGAGAGGCGCCTGATTGGTCTAGAGCAAATAAAACACTAGATTCGGATTAAAGGGGTTAAAATCATTGAAAATGGAAATAATCGTGGATTTAACTCGAATAATACCGAATAAATTAGTTTTTTCAAGCTTTTTTCGATTTCCGACAACTCTACATCGTAGCCATGTGGCTACCCCATTCCGTGATGGGAAAAATAAGGCTCTAGATGAAGAACTGCGCCCAGTTTTGCTTTCAAATTGATACAAATATTCTGCTAAATGTTTCATTTGTCTAATCCGTCCGTTATTTGATTATTGATTCTGGTAGAATTAATTCCACCAGCTGAAAGAGGCAGGTGTAAATCTGAACTACGACTGCTGAAACTATTCTGAAAAGTGCACGAAGGGAGAAATTTGGAAGAAATGGAAAGAGAGAAAGTGAAGGGAAAGCAAACGTGATAAAGAGACTTGAATTGAATAACTTCCAAATGAATACATGAAACCAGTAGCATTATACGCAGTCAAGCGCACCCCTTATATTTAAGCCTTACCTTTATACACAGGGTGTGCTATTTATCTTGACCACCCGAAATAACTTTTTGTCCAGATGCAAATTCAAAAATGTGTCAAGCAAATGTTCATTAGCCGTGAGGGCGACATTAATCAGCACGATTGCCTTCCTTGTAGCTTTGTTATTTACAAAGATATGAACAGGAGGAGTTATAGGAGAGGAAATGAATTGGGGAATAAAAATATAGGGTGCCATTTAAAAAAGACATACCGCTGTTCATATCTTTGTAAATAACAAAGCTACAAGGAAGGCAAACATGCTGATTAATTTACATTACTTGAAACATTTTTGAATTTGCATCTGGACAAAAAGTTATTTCGGGTGGTCAAGATAAATGGGACACCCTGTATATGCCTATCCCTCCACTACCTGTACGTCCACCAATATCATTTACCTCCTTCATTGCAATTTCTGCCCCGCGTTCTATGTCGGCCAATGCACCACCCCCCTCAACCTCAGCATTAATAATCACCACGCCTCCTGCTGTCCATCATCCCCCACGCATCTCTATCAGTACCTACACATCGTTTGTCGCACGACTCCATCTTCAACCAATGCTTTAAAGTTTCAGTCATTGCCTCCCTCCCTCCCACCGACTCCGCCCTCAGTCTCCGCACACTCGAATTGGCGTGCATTTGTCATTTGCAAGCCAATAGCATTCCGGAGTTTAGCGTCTTATCCTAACCCCCTTCCTCCATAAAACCTCTTCCCCCCTTTTCCCTTGTCCAACACACTCCTTTACTCCCCATTCTGACTCAGGCTGATAAAAAAGTCACTACTTCGAAAGCTCCCACTTTTCTTTTCCCGTGTGTCTATGTTTAGTGGTATTGACTTGAACCATTTATATTACGTGCTACGTGCATCTCAATTTTCCAAAACAAGGTACTCTAAGGATCAAATTCGCAATGAGAAAATATTTGGCTCAACTGGGATCTGAAACCGGACTCCCTTTTGGCAGTCAAGTACGTTACCAGTTACATCATCAAGCCGTCTTCTCTCGAAGGTTGGGTTTTACCGAACAAGGTGTTGACGTCGCAAGTCCGCAGTACAATGGCACATAAGACAAAGGTCGTGCGTGCTAAGCCACAAGGATTGTTTTATCGACTTGTCTTTTTGTCGCTTTTTACGCAAACAATAGGGTGGTTTCCTATTATTTTTTATTGCCTAAATCGAAAGATTATTACTCCTGGAGTACGTATTTCACGCTTTTAGATTTTTAAAACTCGATATCTATTTTTCGCGATTAAATAAAAAGTGAAATTTTTTAAGCGCGCGATAACGCGACGGCTAAGTATGAATGCTGGGGAAGTTCCGTGTAACGTCGTTCTAGTTCCCGCTGCCGCAAGTGAGATTACCTTGGGGGGAGGCTTTGAGCGCTGATACAACGCAGGCTGCCAGCAGGTAGCAGAGTACCCTGCTAGCTGGTAGCGCTTGGCTTAAATAAGGATTATTAATACCTTATCGAACGAAAACTTTCCGACCCTAGCCAGTTTTAATAGGTGATTATTGAGACATGTTTCCTTGAGCTCTGGTCCTCATGCATGCATTGATAATCTCAGACGATGTAAAACTCCTATCTACTCGTATAGAAAGTAGGTTCCTGTGACGTCACGTGGAGTGTCATCGCATGGGCGCCAATCTGGCCTTTTTCAAATGCGGTTAAAATTGACCATTGCCATTCGTCTAAACCGGTATTTCTATAACCAAATAATTTGTATACTATGAATACACTAATGGTGGGTAACGAATCGCAATCAATGACTTTCGTTTTCTTTGATGAAGGAAACTACCCTATTACTCGATAAAAACTTGAAATTAAAAATGAAGTTCCTATGAGATAACCTATTGCAACCTTAAATGACCTAAACCTCAATGTTCATATTAAAATATAAAACAAGGGTTCAAGAGCAAAAGAAAGATTAAGGCATACCTTAAATGTTTTGAAAATATCAAGATGAAAATGTAAGCTTTGTTTAATTAGTCGATAGAAAAGCGAAATACGGCCGGTCGAGAAGGATAAGTGCATCCTATTAAGCATGGCAAAACCGTCGGAACAAGAAGAATACGAGGTAGCGAAACGACGTCGAAATAAACAGGGGTGTAGACAAAGTGACCATACGTCCCAGTTTACCCGGGATAGTCCCGTTTTCAGAACGCTTGTCCCGGTGTCCCCGCGATGTTCCCCGGGACAGGCAAATCTCCTGGTTGTTGACTTGCATCTGTGTGAAATACTGAAACTTTTATTTTGCGCCCTTTTAGAAATTTGTGGCCATGACAAAAAACAACAATAAATAATAAATAATTATGCCACTAATGTTGCTAGTGAGCTATCTTACTGTCTCCATCCTAATACTGAATCGAAAGAATATGGAGGGGGAAAAACTGGTATCCGACATTTACGACGTTAGTGTCTTTTTTGTTATTTCTACATGTAGGTAACCGTTAACAACACAATGAAGTGAGCGTTTGAAAGTCTCCCATGGTTAAATCACCTGACCATTTTAAAGGGCAATGTTTAAAATTTAAATACCCCACCCCAAAAATTGCGCGCGCGAAAATGCTTAGTTACGCTTTGTCCCTTCCAAGATATGGTCAATTTAGTGTAGACGTTATAGGGGAGGGAGAGGAGCAGTACCTACTTATATGGGACGATGAGGAAGAAAGAGATACCTGGCGTAAAAAAAGCCATAAGCGCTCACTTGCCTCTTCAAGTGGTGTCGTCCGGGGTAATTTTTCGGACTCGCTACGTCTTCATGAGCCGTTAGGAGAAAATTACGCCTTGCGCTTGTAGTCGGCATCCTCATTTCCCGTGATATAAGGAACGCGTGCCAACCCTCTCTCTCTTCTGTATACACATCTCTTTCCCTACCACACGCAAAACACTTGTTTCATGCACGAGTGACTTAATGGGACGCAATGAGCACGGGAAATTCGAAGAGGCACATCGCGGGAAAGCGATGATTGCTGAGATGTTCCGCAAAAGAAAGGTCGCGTCATGTATCAAGGTACTTTTTTTATGGGTACCTAAATGGTGAAAGAAAATCCCTTGAGATTCGTTTTCCATTCAATTCTCAATTTACCAACAGGATTTCCTAACAAAAATCATCCATAAAGCATAGAATTACGCAATGTGCCCTCTAAATCAAAATATAAACAATAGCTATACCTTTGACTTCTATTACACCGAGATTTTTTATTCTGAAAATAATTTTTAAAAAGATTTTGTAATGATGAGATAAATATTTCCAAAATCAAAAACAGTAGCGATAAAATATCAGACATCGAAAACATAAGAGAAATTTTTTTTTTAATAAATCTAAATTGATAGGTAATCTGACCAGTATTAGATGGTACTTGACCTGGTGGATGACCTGTATTAACTTAGTTACAATCAAACAACAAATCCTATTCGTTGAAAAAAAAGGTGCGTCAAAATTCTTGTCTATTTTGTTAAATAATTTAAAAATAATTTTTTTTCATAATTGTAAAAAAAACAATGTAACAACCTTTTACCTTAGTGCATCAAATTAATGCAATTATATTCATTCATAGCCCTGATGAAGCTATAAAAATATACCGAGACGTGGCCGAAAATTTTGAATTTCATTCTTTAAGGCCTACACTCTAAGATACTTACTAATCAAACTTACATACTAATCAAAGTTAAAATTTGAGGTCAAGGGAAAGAAAAAATCACATCGGTGACTTCCCTAGGTGACAGCTCAAGGATAGTAAAAGTTCCTCCAATTACTGCCATCAATAGCAACAATAAAGTCGTACATTCTCCAAGAACTAACGGCTCAATATGTAATGGCAACAGACAAAAAGTCCTTCCCGGTAATATTCTTGGGAAAAGTAGGATTTGGTTCACCAATCCCATTAATTTTTTTACCCTTTGAAATCATTGCATACCTACACGTTTCAATGTCACTGATACTTGTTTTGGCTTAAAACTCAAGATATAGATGTTGTGAGACAGTTACATCAAGGCAGAGGCACTTCTTCCGGCAATATTAGCAAAAAAGTGTTCCAGTTTTTTCATCCTCAACTCTGCCCCTTCATCCTCATCTACTAACCTTTGCAAACGGAGCTATTTGTTTCAGATGGGTATCTAGGTTCTTGAATGCCTCATTTCGTATCGGTGACCAAGTACCTCGGAAATTCTAAAACCTCGAGAGTTGAAAAAGATTAGGCTCCTGAGGGTCACATTTTTACTAATAAGGAGTGTTAAATGTCAGTTTATTTTTATTCACGGCAATTAACATTGAGATGACAGTTTACGGCTATTACAGAGTAGGTATGACTTCGGATCAATGAATTAATAATTTAAACAAAATGGTTCACAGTTTAGGTGGGTTATTCATAATGTAAATTTTCATAAAGAAACTATCGGTGGAAGCAGATGAAAGACTAAGATCATGTCATCAAAATTGTGAGAAAATTGTTATACTCTGACGCTTTCTTTTAAAAACTCTTTTTCGAGTATGTTCTTACGTTTAGGCACTGTCGCACTTCTCTTTAGTAGAAAATGGAGTGAAATACGTTCTTTAAATGAGCTTTGGTAACAGCATTATATAAGTTCATATAGTTTGAGAATCAATGGATATTTGAGGTGGTCGGAAATTAAATAAGGGTATTTATATGAACTGAAGTATAATATCTGAAGATAAAACCACACAATAACATGTACATAAATAATCCAATGTCTAGCGGCTTGTTGGAAATATCATTTCCTTGAATTGAAAAAGAGCAATTCCATCAAAAGTTCCCGTTAGAATGTCTTCACCTGAACGGGATGGTTTACAGCATCAAGAATCAGTAGCGCAGCGAGGGGGGGATTTGGGGGATAAACCCCCCCCAAGAACTCAGAAAATTTTTAAAATTTTATCCATTTCACTTAATTGGATAAATATTACTTATAGAATGGGTAATGATAATTAAAATATCCCTCAGAAAGCCGTCAAACCCCCACTTTTGAACTATTTATCTTAAATATTTTCTGGGGGATGGCACCCGCACCTCACGTATTTTCATACCCGCCAATTTTAGTTGCTCCTAAACCCCCTTGCCTAAATTCCTGCGAGCCAGCTAAGAACCATCCTCATGCGGCAGATATCTCCAAGCATGCATAAAGAGTACATTCAAGCAGCAGCATGTACTGAAGATCTCATTTTCGGGGATGGCAAGATCAATGTGAGGATAGTTCATGTAATTTCAAATAAGGAATCTATATGCTAAAATATATTTAAAATAAATGAGGCATTAAAAATTAAGGAAGCACGATAGTACTATTAGATGGATAGGAAGTAGGTTCTACGATTGCCCAAAGGAGGAGGCGCGTATAGTTAGTAGAGTACTTCAGCTCGAATAAAACGAGGCTATAAAGATCGGAGGGGTAGGGTTAAGGGGTTCAAATCCCCCAAGAAATGTTTATGGTATACGATCTAAGCTCCAAATGAAACAAACCCAAAATGCATTCGCTCTCCAAGTAAACCCCCATCAAATAGTGGCCTGGAAACAGCATTGCTAAAAAAACTTCTCATTCCGGAGGGGGGGGGGGGGGGTCTGGGCCCCCTTTTTATGCCCCTAATTGATTTTTCCACCGCGTCCTTTAACATTTAGCTTTTTATTATTCTTTTTCATAATTTCGGATTTTGTACCATTTTGTATCTTCCCTCCAGTGACAAGCAGAGCGTCAATCAAGGAAGTTCGGTCGGCGACACAGCATGGTGAATACGACAAAGCGTGTGAGAGAAGAATTCAGGATGGAACCTGTAATGATGACGGAACACCTCCTTTTAAAAGCGAGCGGAAGGAAAAATTATCATCCCCGCAGGTTGCCTTAAACACTTCCGACGTCGACCGCCGTTTTAAGTCTTTCAACATAAAAGCTACGATAAAAGCAAATGGCTACGAAAGAAAGCCACAAAAAATATGGAATGGGTGAAATATGTACATGAGAAAGCTTTATATATCGTACTTCTTAACGAGAGTAGTGGATAACTCTTCGCGGGCTTCATTTTTTTCTTCTCCTAAACTTAAAAATATACATTGTTCCAGAAATGTCATTTTTGGGAATAATGATAAATGTATTAAATCCAAATGATTAAAACCAACCCAGTTGCAATTTTATTCCACTTCCCCATTGAGAAAATTTGTCTGTAAATCCAAAAAAGTTCATTACCCTATAAAAGAAATATTACAATATTATGAAGTTGGTGGCGAAAATGACCTGATGATATGGCATTAACCGGCTAAATAATGGTCAGAATGTCATTAAATGTTGAGGAAATCCTATGTTTGAACGAAAATACATGATGAAGTACATCAGATTATAAGTGTTAGGGATGGGAGACTACTAGGTCTTGAGGGAATTATGGGTTCTATCACAAAATGTTTCTAATTTACCACAAACTGCATAGATTTTTGTTCTACGTTTTGTATAATTAATTAGGAAAGTTAGCGGAGAACCACCGTTCATATTTCCTACTCAAATAACATATTATTTCTTTAAGAATCAATATAAATTACCAAAAAATTGGTAATGCCTATATAACAAATTTAAGAGACGATTTACCACACGAGTAGCACCTATAAAAAATTAAGAAAAAAAGATAATCCTTCATTTCACCAGAATTATCGAAAATAAATCTGATTTTTACCAAAAGGCAAGACCGTGAGCGATTCCTAGATTCCCCACAAGTATTCTCGTATTTTGCATTCGTGTTTCTTGCAGTATTTAATTAAGAATCAATATTTATTCCTCAATAATTGAGGGTGTCAAATGAACAAAATTATGAGATGATTTATCACACTAATGTCACCTATACAAATATAAAAATACTTTCTTTTCTTCTACTGTAATTTGTCGAAAATAAATTCGATTTTTACGGGCCCCAAGTATTTCCGTGTTCCGGATATCCGTATTCGGCACAATATTTCATTTAGAACAAATATCAATCCTCGAATATAAAAGAATTTAAGAGACGATTTACCAAACGAATTTCCCATACACAAAATAAAAAACAAACATTTTTTCTTTCCCTCCACTTCATTTTGTCGAAAACAAATCTGATTTTTACGGAAAGGCAAGGGACCTTGAGGGATTCTTAGAATTCCCACAAACCTCAAAAGAAAAAAGGACCGACCGAGTGTAACGTGAAACTCACGAACGAAACACACGAAGTCTTGGACACGCGTTTTACAGGGTCACGCCCGATGATCGGAGAAAGGCTCTCCGGCGTGATATTCGGTGTCTCTCTCACACACTCCGTTTAATCCGCCTTTTCCATTACGTTCCTCATTTCTCTCACGCACCAAAGCGACAGGGGAAAAAATATGTCCCACGTCCTTCAATCCCTGGCTTGGTACACTCAAGGAGATCCAATCCAACCTCTTCTTTCGCGTAAAAGGGGAGATTTCGCAAAAAAAAAGGCCGCGCGAAATGTTCAAATATCAATGCGCCATTGTGACCAAAATTCTTTCGCTTCTCGCCTCGCACATGCGCGCGCTGTTCCTGAAAATTCTCTTTAAAAATATGGAATCGATTAATTCGCGAGAAGCTCGAGGAAAAAAAATGTGTCCTTTAGCTAGATGAGAGAGCTGATGCAGGGTCGAGTTCTTTCCCGGCGTGAGCTATTACTGGAGATCCCAGGATTTTTCCTTCAAATGATACATCCTTCGGACTCCATTTAATGTGGATATGAGTTTGAAAGCAACTAGCGGTGACCTAAAAAACAATCATGAGGCTTAACACGACACTAAACTTCTTAATATGTAATAAAATGCATGATTCCAATTATTTTTTAATAATAAACAATATAATTGATGACATTGCGCATCAAAACAGTATTAAAGGGGTCAAATAATGGAACTAAAAGATTAAATTCCATTGGCAGTTTATACGATTCAGGAAAACCCTACATAATTACCTTGTATGATGTTAGGCACGATATGGTGGAAGTTCGCAATATTATTAAAATGAGACATTGCAATATTTCCACTTAGTTTTATTCTTACACAACGCGTTTCATCGTTACAAACAACACTTGATAATGTTGCTTGTAACGACGAAACGCGTTGAGTAATAATTAAACTAAGTGGAAATATTGCAATGTCTCATTTTAATAATACTACTTAATTACATTAAATCCACACAGAATTACCAAAGTAATGGTTTACTAGATTTACCTCATCTATCATAATATTTCTATTTGGTGAAACTTCGGTACGTTACTGGGATTCTGTTTAATTTTATAAGATGGGTAATCTTAATTTTGAAGGTATTACAGCAAAAAACAAGAAATAATTAGGCTAGGCTATTTATCCTAAAATAGACGTGTATGCATATTTTGTACCTGTATCATATTTCAGTGTGGGAAATCGAGGGTCCTATCTCTGTAATAGAGTCGCCTTTTCATAGCGGCTTCATCTCGGAAAACCTCTTTCCGCTACACCTCACGTACTGTCGCCGAGCAAGGCGGCGGGTAGCGAGATATTTGAGTGCATATGGGAGGAAGTCTTCGTTTCATCCCCATATGCCCTTGCGAGCCGCCAAACAGCCTCCAGAAAGTCGTGAGATGCGAGACGCGGTACCGGTGCAGCAGCTATACCTTCCTGCCACTATACAGCGCCCACCACTTCCGACGACTCGGCTGTGTCCTTGGGTCTAAGACGCCACGCACCACCTACTGATAAGAGTACATGCTGAGCCCCCCAGGATCGCTGGCTCCTCGTATACAATGTGTATTCATAGTTTAGTCCGAAGAAAAAAATACACAACTTGGATCTTGCTGGTTTTTATAATCCTATGTCACTTCATCTCTGGTTGATATGTTGCTGAAGCAAAAAAGGAAAGATAATTGAAGGTTCCACAATTTAATAAATACTGCGACCGGTTTCGAATACATGGTATCATCATCAGGCTATAGTATCATCATATGTATTCGAAACCGGTCGCAGTATTTATTAAATTGTGGAACCTGCCATTGTCTTTCCTTTTTCGTTTCATCATGAAGGAGTTCCATCATGTTTCGCCTGACACGATTGATATGTTGCTACCTGCTTGTTTATTAATTTGATGCTCTGTATCGATATATTATATTGTTGATTGCAGTTTCTATTTTGAAGTAAAAGAAAGAGCATCTTTGTTCTTTACCAATAGAAGATGTGTTTTTATTGCCCGCTGAAGTTAATCGTAGTCCATCGCCATCTTACCTAAATAGTGCATAAAAGAAGCTGGATCGGCTAACGGGAGGTATCCAAAATGACGAGATCAGAATTCACCGTGCAAAGTACCCTTTCTCCATTGAATATTTCCACATCATCACAAACATAATACACAGCAAGCCGCCTACATGGGCGTGTGGCGGGGGGTGTAATGGAGATTATAATGACCATCGAAAATCATAAAAATCACGAAAATCCCTTGAAAAATGATTCTACGATTATTATTAGTTCTGAATTTAAATTGGTAGAGTTCTGAATGCTACACTTATTGGTCTGGAAATCTATTCCATGTAGAATAATGAGAGGGAAGCATTTGTATGGCTCACAAAATTTCATTATTAACCTACCTAGGATTCGAACCTTATGTCGTCTTCAAGGAGGACCTCAGCATCATGCGAACAAATTTACACAATTGTTCGAGGCAGAGGATGGCGCTCAGAAATTAGGAGGGGAAGGAGTAGGTATTGGACAATACTCTCATTGTAAAAGAGCTTATGTGTCCTCAACTTCGAACCAAAAACGTCACCTCTCTGTCCTGGCGAGAGTTGTCAAATACTTCTTGCACCCCCTCCCCCAATTTCTAAACACCACCCTCAGCCTCCACATATTGTATATCTGCATGCGCCATCTTCATGGTGTATACACATGGCAGAAGTTGCCGAAAAGTTGGTTCATAAAAACATTCTATGGATAATGCAAATGTTTTTATGTCATCATTAAACCTGCCGCACAAGTCCACAAATATCGCCGTCTACTCTAAGGGCTTGGTCACACGGTACATTATTACGCACGGGAATGCATGAACGATTTTGGTGAACTGGAGCGGAGCATATACGAACGCATGAACCAAATTAGAACAGGAACAATTCTCTTTTCATTCGTTCGCATGACATTAACATGAAACATGACATGCAATTTTGACATACACAGTACAGTAACTCGTGTGAGAGGAGGTTCAGTTACTTTTTTCCGCGACTTTCGTCACTATCCGGAGTGGAAGTGGTCTTTTTTAGTTGAAAATCGTCTTGAATGCGCTAAATTAGTGGTTTATATGATTTAGAGGCTCAGTTACATATTAATGCCGCGAACTTCCTCACATCGCATAACTATTTAGTTCATTTCTTATCCGGAAATATGATAATAATATAGGTGAACACAACAATCCACATCTGTGAAGCACACGGCTGTGGCACCCAAATACAACATGAAAACTGCCTGAAATGGATTTTGGTTCCATGTATTGAAGCGGCAGATTGTGCATGAAATACTACTCGTTGAGATACTGTACTGTGTAATCAGGCCTTTAAGTTCGTAAGTTACACCAAGTTAAGTTATTTGGAACGGGGATTTTAATTGATCGCAGAGTAACAATTATGGCTTGCGTCCCTTCCACGTGCTTTGAAGAAGAGTTTGCTGCCTGACGTAGAGGCGTGAATGACGGGAGGAATGGGAGTACCCGATAGCAGATGGGAGTTTTCCCGCGTTTTTACCGATGCGGAGGTCGTCCTATTGTTTCTCCACTCCCCGCGCTCCTACCAGGCAACGAGATAAATAAAGTAGAACAAAAGAGGGAACGCGCGTGCATTCTGTAACGCAAATAGTTGCCAAGCGACAAAAGATTGACGCCTCCAGCCTTGCGTCGTTTTCACAGTCGCCCTGTTGTGAGCACAAAAACATTATAGTCTCAGCGTGGACTGTACTACTCAAGGGACTGTTACTTTAATTTATTACAGAACTTTGTGACTGTTCCAACGTTAAAAGGCCCTTGTACAACATTTTAAATTGCATTGTTTTTTATATTCGATTTTAAATTCGCCGTATTTCGTTTTAGTCCCTGAAATAACATCTGTCAACTCATCTGTTGCCATCTTTTATGAACGCCTATGTAAACGATGTACCATACCCAAATTATGATGCGTACCATTTATGCAACTAAGCAAACTGTTGTCGCAGCGCTTTCGTCCATATGTGGGACCAATAACGGATCCAGAATAGGGACAAGGGGAGGCTAAGTGGAGGTTAACCTACCAGCAGTAGTGGGGGTCCGAAAAATTACAATTCTATATAGTGTAAATTGAATACCTAAAGGGGGGGAGAGGGGCTATTGCCCCATTAGATTTTGGTTAACCCCCCCCCCCTCCCATAGATCCGCCACTGAGTGGGATTGTTTAGAATGTTAAATAAGTGAAAAATCCTAATTTTTGTGCAAGTCCGACAAAAACGGGAATAAATTCGAAACTGTCACCGAAAAGTCATAAAGGCGTTATAACATGTACGATGGGTAATACTCAAAGGGACACAATCAAAGGAGGCACGCAAACATGGCGGTTAAGCGTTATATCTGTTGCAGTTTCGCGCGCATTTTATTCGGCGGCGCCACCAGGCAGCTGCATCTCGTTCAGTTACTTTTTTCCGTAACTTTCGTCACTATCCGGAGTGAAAATGGTCTTTTTTAATTGACAATCGTGTCGCATGCGCTAAATGAGTGGTTTATATGATTTAGAGGCTGAGTTACATATTACCGCCGCGAACTTCCTCGCATCACATTGCTATTTAGTTCATTTCTTATCCGGAAATATGATAATAATATAGGTGAACACAGCAATCCGCATCAGTGAAGCAGACGGCTGAGGCACCCAAATACAACACGAAAATTGCCTGAAATGGATTATGGTTCCATGTTTTGAAGCGGCAGATTGCGCACGAAATACTATTAAGCTCTTTTGTAGTATATTCCATAGAAATGGCTAGGAAGTAACGCATACGAGTCCGATGAATGCAAGTCGAGAATAAAACCTGACTCGTAATGATTAGGTACATTATAAACACCTTTAGTTACGTCGTCAAGCAGTTTTCTTCAGTTCTAGATCTTCTTACGGACAAAAGAAGCCGAGAAATACACCGTATGAAGGTTTTGAAAGAATATTACTATCTTATTAGCTCTTGATATTATGGTTTATGTTCTCTCCGTACGCCAATGCTGTATGATTGTTTTGATTTTACCATCACTCTGACGGCCATGTTGGAAATTGACGTCACTGACAGCAGCGCCGCCATCGGTCATTTGAGTCTCGAATAGGATACAGATGAAAGGTAGCGCCGCGAGTGGCAATTTTGAAATCTGATTTTAAAGCGCACGGAGCAACAACAATTCTAGCGGGGAACTTGAGAATCCTGTGCTAATATTAATTTCCAACAATCACCAAGGTTTTGACACTCATAACATGGCAGCGCGAGAAAAAGCACGCTGTTTTAGCTTCAATTTTCCCAGCAATCGGGAGCTATAGTGCTGCCCCTGTGTTGTGACGTGAGCTCTCCATTGTTGCGGTGCTTGAAAAAAACCGTGTCGACCTCGCGACGCGCGAATTGTCGCGGAACGCATAATGCAGCGCGCGCGACCCTTATTCAAGAGTCTCAAGTCCACTAAAAGAGCCGGGGAGAAGGAAAACTGAGATACGCTCACAATTTCTCCGAGGAAAAGAGAGAATGCGATTTCTAAAAGCATCGCTTCGCACCTCTTATCGTCTCTCCTGCTGGTGAAAGGATTTAAATGAAACACCGGAGGCGAGGTTAAAACTAGCAATGATTGCGTGTTTTGCCTGAGAAGCACTCAAAGCAAGCGACATGGCGGGACTTGACGAGAGTGGAGCGGCAATAATCTTGAAGGGCTCTTTTGATAACTACTCCCAAAAAAATGTACATTTTTTCGGCAAAGTATCAAAGTGGCGTAACCCCTTACCTAAAACGGGAAATTTTTTTGCCCTTTTATATGGCTAACTAACGTAGATTAAGTTATTCAGTATCTTCTCTAGCGACCACTTGATGCATTTAAATATTGATTTTAGGTCATCCAAATGCTAATTTTTTTTAAGTTCTATTATTATATTTATTTCACTTATTACAAGAGTTGGAGTATTCATCTAAATATGAAGTAGTAATAACAATGCACCCATATAACAATTTCTAAAGCAAAAATCCCTCTTAAAATGAAATCTATTTTGTTAAATAAGCTGTGAGATGTAAGTGTTGTACCCTCACATGATTTTTTCTACTTATAACTGAAGGTGGACTTCATTAAATTCTGAAACTTCGGCAAAGAATTATTTTAAATCACTCAAACTGATGAACTACACTAAGTATTTTTCATGGATTTATTGAACTATTCTTCTCTAACGATTACACTGTCATGACTAGGTACTGTCACGCAGGTAAAATCTTCACCTGACGAAATTGAATATCAATACCAACCCATTAAGTTATGATGGAAAATGATGGCATTCATTAGGATTAGCTAATAATTTAAACAGTATTTGGATACTTCTCCACCAAACTTGGGAAAAGACATATTCCTCTTCAAATTATTCATGCGTATACCATAATGTGGAAATATAACAAAATATTAAGTACGAGTCAGGAAAAATGGAAGTAATTTAAAAGCATGTCTGACTGTCTCTGTCTAAAATTCCGATGGAGTTTTACGCAATATATGTAAAATCCAATGTTTTTATTGCGCTCGTTTGCTTGTCATTGAATGGAGCGAACTTTTCGATTGTACATTGTTTTGTTTGTTTATAGTTAGTGGTGACCAAGGAAAGCAGATTGCTTCAGACGTTCACGTACCTTTATCGACTCAACAAGCATATAATTTGCATTTACAATACCCACCTTAGCCCACCAATTTTCTTGTAAGTTGATTTTTATTAGATTATGCGTACTTCTTCAGCGCGAAAACAGTACCCAACTTACGAGACTTCATCGGTGAAACATATTTCACGTCCACGACACATGTAGCGGTAACCGCGTTTTTCAAGCGCATAATTCAAATTAAAAAATCAAAGCTAATCACAAATAAAAATATTCACGCCGTACATGCAAAGAATTCTTAGGGACTTCTCACCTTATTTTCTGCTCAGAGGAATTAATAAACGCCTCCAGGTCAATCTGAAATGAAAAACGAAGGATGTTAGGGCCAAATAATGGTAATATTGAACTGTCGAGACATTGCAGAAGTTAAAGCTCCCCATTTATACCTCATCTTCATGGAGGGAGTCGGAAAAAGCTACCTAATTGGATAGATTTTGTCAGCACATTAATTTTCAGTATTTCTATTCTCGAGGAGAACATCGATTCGTATTCATGGTTTGAAACTTTAAGGTAATTTTAACAGTTTTCCATTTACGCATACTTAGTATCATTTTCGAGATAATATGGAAGAAATACTGCTGATTAATATGCTGACAAAATCAATCCATATAGGTAGCTATCCACCTTCAACGCCAGAAGCAAAAATAACCAATCCTATAAAACATCGAACTTAGGTAACTATGGAACAAAGGTAACGAGATCGTACCTTCCTTTCCAAAACACCTTATATAGAATCCAACATTTGGAGTAGGATTCTAAGCATCAACAATACTAACTATCTTAATCTCAACAATCTTAATCAATCTATTTTTTCAATAGTGAAATTCAATTAAGAAGACTGATGTTACGATAGAAAATCAAAAATAATAATTAGATACTTTGTTATATGCATTATATACTTTTTTAATGTATATTTTCATTGAAAGAAAGAGAAAAGTAAACGGCAGAGAACCTTCTGATGGCTCTGAAGGACTCAAAATGTTAATGAAAAAATAGCCATTGAGAGCACTGTGTTCCAGAATTATCACAAATTTTAATCTCGTATCTGGCGATAAAATACATCGATCCATTGTTGACAACACCAGCTGCAAAAAGAAAGGTCTCCATCTGTGAAGGAATGAGAATCAAGAATATGATAAATGTCCCAAATTACATTTTCAGTTTCTTTTAACTGTTTGACTGAATCCACATCTGCTACTGAATTACAAGGAGTATCTGTATTTTATTAATGCAGAAACAATACCATCGCAAAACTAAGAGATTGAGCAACACACGTCTTAAAATCGTGAATTTTTATATTGCACAAAAAAACGAAGGTTTTTTGAAAAACAAAAATTTTATTCAATTTTATGGAGGTGACGCATTGTGGTTGGATTCATGATGTATGAGACCAATGAAAAATATCTGGCCGTGAAAAGAATTAACAGGAATACAGCATTCATAATAGACTAGGGATGGTCGGATCGGATACCTCGGATCCAAATATCCGCGGATATTGCCCTTAATCGGATACATCGGATCCAAAGTCGCGGACGACATCGGATCTGGATCCGAAATTTTAAATATGTAATACCTTCAGTGAATGCAACGCCCCATTAGGGTGGAAAGAGTTCCGATTCTTTCTTTGAATGCGCCGTCGCATGCGATTCTTGTCCTACTCATGAACCGTTTTGTTTGAAAGCTCTAGCAGAGGTTACATAGGAGAATTTCAGCCGTGGAAAATAAAAAAGACAAAATACGACTGGCACATAGTGCGACTCTTCCCAAGAGATTGAACCATCATCGGGGGAATCTCAGCGTCAGGAATTTGAAAATGCATTTGGATCCGAAAATATCCGATCCGAAAGATCCGGGTCCGAAAATCAAGGATCCGATCCGAATCTGGGTCCGAAAAAAATCCTGGATCCGTCCATCCCTATAATAGACCTATCAATAATTTACTCAATGAAACAAGTTTAGTATTCAATATTATGCGAGGCAATTTATCATTCCCAATCACCAGAAAGCCTACATTTAACTGCAAAGCAAGAGTCGATGAAAAGAAAGGCGTTTCTGTGGTCAATGGACTCCATTAAGAGGCGTAGGAGTCTTTCATGGGTCTCTGAAGCAACCCGGGTGGCTAGATCGCCAATCAAGGAACGCGAACGCAAAGATTTACGTGGCTATTATTCCTGAATGGAATAACCGCATTGCTTGAGGGTGCAGTCGTGGCCGAAAGTTGCAGAACTTTACGTAAGCACAGTATTTAAGAACAGTGAACATCGATGAGAGTCAAATTGAGAGGGTATTATTTCAGATTATGCGGTCATATAAAAAAATTATTAAGGGGATGGCAGAATAGGGTGGTTTCCCAATATTTTTTTATTGCCTACATCGAAAGATTATTACTCCTGGAGTACGTTTTTCACGCTTTTAGATATTTAAATGGCGATATATATTTTTCGCGATTAAATGAAAGGTGAACATTTTCAAGCGCACGAAAACGCGACGGGTAAGTATTAATGCCGGGAAAACTCCGTGTGACGTCGTTCTGGTTCCCGCTGCCGCAAGTAAGGTGACCTTGGGCCGAGGCTTTGAGCGCTGATACGACGCAGGATGCTAGCAGGTAGCAGAGTACCACGCTAGCTGGTAGCGCTTGGCTTAAATAAGGATTATTATTCCCCTATCAAATGAAAGAAACTTTCCGACATTAGGCTCTTTCAATAGGTGATTATTAAGACATGTTTTCCTGAGCTCTGTGCCTCATGCATGCATTGGTAACCTCAGACGATGTAAAACTCCTATCTACTCGTATAGAAACTAGGTCCCTGCGACGTCACGTGGAGTGGAATCGCATGGGCGCCAATCTGGTCTTTTTCAAATGAGATTAAAATTGACCGCTGCCATTCGTCTAAACTGGGATTTCTGAAACCAAATAATTTGTATATTATGAAAACCCTAATGGTGGATAACGAATAGCAATCAATGCATTTCGTTTTCTTTGATGAAGGAAACTAACCTATTCCGTATCCTTAGATATTCCTCCGCAGAGAAGAGCATAGTCGGAAGTGGTCAAACCAATGACGCCAAAGGCGAAGTTTTTGTGATTACGTCTAAATTTCGGAGCGTTATTGCGCCTAATTGTATGATGAAGTCCTTATTTCCACTATGTTCTTCGGTAAAACTTCAACTAAACTACCTATTATTTTCCAGTTTTTTTGTTAAATTAGGCATTTCAAATGCAATGCTTCGTTTAATTGGAAGCAGTTGTGGAGTAGAGAAATAACGTAAGAATATATAGATATGTTCGCGATTAACGCGATTTGAAGCAAATAATTTTCTCGTACGTCACTTAAAAAGTATTTGATCATCAAAGACGACATGCATCGAGATAAAAAGAAGAAAAATCAAGGTTCGTAGAAAGATGAATATGCAAATATCTCGAACTTATAAGAGAAGAGTTCTGCGTCAATTTAAAGCAACGTGAGCACCATTTTGAAGTGTTAAAAGTAAATCGATTTCAATTACAGCATTCATTTTTCTTGTCCCTTGGAGTACGCTAATGAATAAGAATACGCCATGTTTTAATTGTTTTCACCAGGTTATCATACATTTTAATGTGGCCAAAAAAGTTGTGCTGTCATCTCCTTTGTTCTCTAAGGCTTTTAGAATATTTCGTTTTTCTCCTGCACTTCTTAGCATTTCCTGGTTATTTACTCGGTAAAACCATTTAATTGTATTATTCCTCTGTAGCACCAGTTTTCGAACAGCCCCACTCTTTACTTCTATGGACTTATCAACTTCCAAGAACCGGCCGTACAAGGCTGAAATTAATATGTAAAATATGCGTAGATCCGTACCATAAAGTTGGAACCTGTCTGAAAATGCGGATTTAAAATGCATACTCCAGAAAATATGACATAGCAAGCCTTTATTAGTCGCCGTCAATCAACGAGGAACAATTAGAAGAGGATATAATATGAATCAAAAGTCTCTAGTTACTCTGTGACTTTTCAAGAAAATGAAATATGTCTATTTCGTTTCTCGGACCAGTTTCCTTAATAGATACAGAAAATCAAGTCGCGAGCGTCGAGAAAAAAATATAAAGAGATCTCTCCTATCTCGAATGAGACAGCTCGCGGGGAAAAGTGAATCAATTGCCGGTCACGGGCGTAGGATTGACGTTGAGGCATGGAGGAGGCGCGGGTATCGCATGAAATATGAAACGGATTGATATAAATTCCTAGCATCAATCGCTATCCGGAGACTCGCGCGCACAGAACCAAACACTTATTTCCACTAACTCACTGCAACACTGCAGCTGCTGCATTTTGATTGATTTTTGCGCAGGAAGGCGACACGGCTGGAACGGTTTGCTCCAGAAACGCCGGTTTTAATAGAGGAATTCTGCGCTCTCTCGCAACGTAGGAAAAATATTTCTTTTTCAATTCGCATTACCACTCATTACCATTGAGTTCATCATTAGGAACACTTTACGTGATCCCGTATATCTTTTGATTCATATTAAGTTGATTCCATCTGATAAATACGTTGTACCCAACGCAAGGGAGCCGAATTGCTAAAGATGGACGAAGCAAGAAAGAAACTGTCAGTAGAAAATCACAGGCAACGAGGGATTTCAGCAAAAAAAGAATCTTATTACAACTGAAAATTCAAGTGAAAAAGTAAGTAAACAATCATTGGAAGGTAATTATAGAGCAGGTTTCTCTATGGAACGAGATTTGGACGTTGGTATGTGCAGGGAAGTCAATAGTGCAATCATTCGAAATGTGGTATTACCGAGGAATGATGAAGATATAATGACTATACCGAGTAAGTAAGGAGGAAGTGCTAAGAAGAGTGGGAGGAAAGAGAATTTTTCTAAAAACCTTGAGGAGAAGACGGGACAACTTAGTTGGCCACATTATTAGGTATGATAGCCTGATGAAAACAACCGTAGAAGGACAAGTGGAAGGGAAGAAGGGCAACGGACGACCTCGAAAGAGTTACATAGAACAGGTTATAAAATATCAAAAAGAGAAGAAATACCTACGTAGCTATGAAAGCGCTAGCTGATAGGAGAGAGTAATGGAGAGCTGCGTCAAACCAATCTTAAACCTGAATCATTTTCTTTCGTCGCGAAAAGTGACCACTAGAGCGATCGCTTCTCGCGACGGGAAAAGTGGTCGCTCTAATGATCATTTTTCTAAATCACACGGTCCCTCCCGCCGTCGCCTTTCGCATCACTTCCGATATCACAGCTCGTTGTCCCGCAAAACAAAAATATATAGCGTGTTTGTCGTTCCCACGATTGTCAAAACGTTGCGCTGCAATCGCTCCATACGGGAATGCGTTCTGATTGGCTGATATGGGGATTTAGTGACGGTTTAAGTGACGGGGAAAGCGACCGGACGAGTGATGAAAAAAGCGATGGGAATCCTCAACATAGGAATGATCGCGAAAAACAATTACCGTCGACGATCATTTGCGAGTGATCACTCGAGTGATCGCGGTTGTGATCACTCGGAAATGACGGATAAAATAATCGCGTGATTCAGGCTTTGTGATTGATTGTTGACTGATGATGCTGATGGTGATTACCTATGCAGAGATTAGCTAAAACCCATGGCATCATATCTTTTTGGTTTTGAACATCGGGTTAGTAACTCACTTTTAATTAGAGAGAAAGACATTTTGATGATGATTGAAGAATTGTACAAATTAAAGAAATCTTCAAGAAATGATATATTATTAAAAATTTCAATTGAATTTTGAAGCATTATTCTTGAAAGCATTTCTCATTACGGAAAAGGTCTTACTAGTCTCGTAAAACTGGAAAGGATTCACATTTACATTTCGCATCAATCCTCAATTTTTTTCAGAAAATTCATGCATCTATCTTAAAAACGGCAATATAAAATATTATGAAGCAGCCGTGAAATGATCAGACTTCATATAAATGTGCACATGAATCTGATCTTTGAATGTTGTCCGACGTACGTCAAGGTCAAGGCCTGGTCAAGAAGTATGAAAATTTCCCACCTTAGAATTTCACATTGGTCTTGAATTGACTGGTGAAAAGATCTTTTAAGAAAGATGCAATATTTCACCCATTAAATGCAATCAAGTAAAATCAGCGTCGTAAGAAAGAAAGCCGACATTCCAGTAGTTACGGATATTTCTAGAATATGCACTCTTTATTGCGTCTTTTATATTGCGGCTTCGTATGGAAATTAAACGATATATATATATATTAAATTACGAGCGTTATTAAAATCAATAAGTTTCAGAAACCAGTATTTTCCTACACCACCTTAGTTCTTTTATATTTTCAGTTGCAAGTTTCGTTCATAATATTGAAGCATGACAACTGTGATACTTACCCAGATCATGATCAGCGCAATTTTATGTATATAATAAACTATCTTAAGTGAAAATCCACATGAGACAGAAAGGTTGATTTATAATTTTTATGACGCCTGGTTTGTTTTTTATAAATCGAATAAAAGTCATCTTCTATGTTAGCTAAAAACATCAATAAGAACGAACAATGAGATCCTGAGAACAAAGAAAATGGTGTTACTAAATATATTTTACGCGAAAAAGGTGTCTTATCACGACGAAAACGGAATATATTGTTATACCTACTTCGCAGAAAAATTTAAACTATTCAAAGGAGACGAATTTCATTTAAAACATGAAATGAAGACGTCCGTTGAAAAGAGTCTAAGATGAGAAGAGCAGGATATACGCTACAACTCATACGAGTGGTTACCAAATGCTTTTGCGGCAAAATAATAGCAACAGACGAATCAGACTTCACTCAAAAGTATCAAAGAGTGACAGATTTTTGTGCAAAAATATTTTTAAATCAAACGGTGAAAAAAATAGCTGCACCTGCGTATAAACGCGATGCATCTGCTGTCCATGCGAACTTATTTCTTATTAACGAGGTTCTGAAGATGCACTGGCAACATAGAAAAACTCACTAAAAATTTGAAAATATTCCTTAAAATTCAAGGAGAACCCGTTCTTCCTTTTCAACCCGAAAACACCTCACTGGAATAAAAGAAAAACTCGAGTCAGAGTAGACGCACCAGAATAATCAATAATCCCTTTCTGTGACCTACACAGCAAGCAAGCACTTGCAGAATGAGCTAATGGCGACGCCGGGTGCTTTTCCTGCGGCAACGTTTCATCATAAATCACACTAAATGAAGATGAGACCCTTGATTGACAACAGATGAATTTACTTAGCAACACAAACGTGAAGGCGCACCTGCGTTGATGTGCAATGTAAAATTCGCTACTTCCACCTCGTTACGGAAGACGGTATAAACCTCTCGCTGCGAGTCAGTGACACGCATATGATATCGAGTCATCCAACAATAATCGAATTAATAGCTTTTATAATAAAAAATATGAAACCAGTTCTACGAAAAAAAGTTTTATTAATTAAAATTAGTGCTTTTTGCTAAAATACTTGTTCACCAATTTGATTTTATTGTTTTCTGTGGTAGGGAATTTAAAATAAAGAGATCCATGTTTTATTTGTCTATTTCTTTAGATATTCGCAACGAAAAATGTATGTTCTTGACCCTTGCGCTGATAAGTTGATGACGTCAGGAACTCAGAGCACGCAACCTATCTTTGCTACTCCTCGGCCTTGTGGATAAGCCTCGCATGGTCCATTGCTTTCTGACTCTCTTTTGAGCGTTTCATTCCCTGAAGAAAGGTTCCCCCTGAACGACTAAAGGAAACAAAACTTTACTGACGTCACTCATCATAAGTTGGGAGATAACTTTCGCGTTTTCTTAACTACAACTCATAAAAAAATGGCAGAATGGGAAAGATATTTTTCATCGTAACCTCTCTCTCTCTCATTCATCTACCGAATCATTTCAACGAATTGTGAATTCGCATCTGAACGAAAGATACCAATTGTTATTTCTGAATAACCAATGGACTTGGCGGAAATAACGATATTTTTTGGAACTATGGATAGAACAAATAGCACCTTTTAGGGAGGAATATTTTCATTATTTACCAGTCCACGTCCATTAATATATTTTTAGTATGTATATTTATTGTAACAACAATTACGATCATAATTAATTATCCAAAGTCTACATGCCCATTTTTTTTCATGCTTCCACCAAAACGTTTAGCATGCACCTTCTCTTAATCGTATTCATAATGAAGAGTGAAAAGTGTGAAAAACCTGGGTACTCAAAATTTATCTCAGTTACCCTAGTTAAATCATTTGGATTAGATACGTTAGGTGTAATGATTGGAGTAGACCTATGAAGCAAATTCAAAATACAATTATGGGTGGCATGGTATCACAGTATCCAGCAGCAATCATATTAGGCATTTTAAGTTCAGAGTGCCTTGGAGAACGAAAAGCAGATGGTAGGATTCGAGAAGGTCCTGTAGTTTTAATAAAAGAAAATTTTCTACGCGTTTCCATGTAAAATTGTTTGATTGTTCCGTAATGAATTAAATTTCGTGAATTTTAAGGTGGCACCGAGGATAAAATACTGAATCCATACATCAATCGCTGGTCATTGGACTAATAAGGACCACAATGATATTTGTCATGATATCATCGAGAAATCAAAGCATTTCAGACATTTTTGCAGATTTTGACGTGAAATGTAAATCAATAAAATATATTTGGAGAGTATTCATTTTCCCTAACTTAACTAAGACCATCGCTAATGATTTTATAGGACGAAGCGAAACCTTTAAAAATGTTCTCATTATCAAGTAAATAAACGCGGTTGCGTTCTCGAAAACGAATTCATATAATCTATAACAAGTACCTAGAAATTTTTGATTTGGGGATCGGGTTGGTGTGGTGGCTAGAGTGTTGGCTTCCCACCCGGTGGGCTCGGGTTCAAATCCCGGCGGTGGCAGAGAATTTTCATAGACTGCCCGATCCCTGCTTGAATGTTGTGTGGAGGACATTTCAAGCGCAGCACCTCGTCCGTCGGATGGGACGTTAAGCCGTGGTCCCCTTGGCGCCTTTCGTTAAGAGCAGACTAATGCCGACGCCGGGTATCTCTCCACCCTTCCTTACCTACCCTTCCCTCATGGAGCAAATGACCCCAGCTGTCGGTCGCCTCCTCCAAATACCATACCACAATTTTTGATTTGATGACTTTGTATTTAACGCATACTAATAGAATCGACCATGAGTTAGAAGAAGGGAAATCAATTCGGTTTACCACCCAACCAACCCAATGCCAACGCGAATTATATAAGAAAAAAAGGGCTGTTTGGAAGAATTCACCCTTTTTTCCGCCGGAAATTAGAACGGAGATCTCGATAGATATTGGTGCACAGCATCAGAATCAATTCCCAGCAGGGACCGACCCTCGTATTTTTCGGCTCTTTATCACCACTCAAACAGTTGATGTCACCAGCAGGGGCCATTGGTTTCATACCTAGACTCCCAACGTGACCGTAATATGAAAATAGCCCTATAATACGGACCACCGCACCATATGGTACCAGACCTGTTTCAACTTTACCACCCTCCAGTGGCGTCGGCACAGATTCATTGAGCGAAGCGCCGATAGAAAATTTAACAGGAGTAAGAGGGGAAAAAGGTCCATTACGGTCTCCGTATATATCGATTCGTTACCGAGGCAACCGTGTAGGTGTCGACTCCGGGCAACACACTGAGGTCTCAATAAAATTTTAATTGGAGAGGTGAAAAATGCGTGAACCGTTTAC
This sequence comes from Ischnura elegans, assembly GCF_921293095.1. Taxonomy (NCBI): domain Eukaryota; kingdom Metazoa; phylum Arthropoda; class Insecta; order Odonata; family Coenagrionidae; genus Ischnura; species Ischnura elegans. The sequence continues at coordinate 79,479,916 of NC_060254.1, read as the reverse complement.
AGGTGATTATAAATTTATCCCCATTCCATTAAGTAGCAAGGGAATTGTGCGCTAAATACTAAACAAAAGGCTATCACGTTTAACAGCAGCGCAAAACGGCACATTTAATGAGAGAAGGCATCGACGAGTTTCCGTGTCACACCATAAAAGCATTGAAATTAGAAATGATGGTTTTCGTCCTTAACCATAAACATTTCAGGGTAGTGTTTGAACCTTTTTGTAACCCTCGAAGACTGAAACGTCAGCAAATGTTATCTAAACAGAAAAGGAAATTCATACTTGCACAATATTATATTTATAAAAGAACTTTCTATACGACTACATGAACTGTTTTGGATGGTAAAATTTTCTGCCACACCTCTGAAAATACTCTACGACGGTTGTGTTCATTTTTACGGCAGACCAAGCTGCTTCTAACTTCAAAACACCTTTTCTCTCGCCAAATCTTTGCAGATACCCGTTGAGTTACTTAGCTAACCCGCAGGTTTTCTATTTAAGCTTTTAATTTATCAAAAATATTTAGATATGAGTATAAATAACGCAATACGAATTATATATTCACTTATTATTGTGAAATAATAATGACAAACTTTGTACGGCACAAAATTAAAAATACATATTTTTCGCGATAAAAATGCCAATAATGACCATAGTCTTATTAGGTAAAAATACATCAAACCAGAAATACATAAAAAATAAGTAAACTTGTTAAGTAGACATATAAAAAAATCTGTAGAGAATGTAAAAGTTAAGCTTGACCTCCGAAATTCAACTACTCCATCATGCTATCACACAAAGGAGTAAATCGGAAATATTAGCAATTTACCATCACAATGTATTGGTGCACCGGTGGGGACCATAAAATGCTTGATCAAATGGCAGGAATAGTTTTGCGCATTGGGAATTAATGGAACGCCTTGTGGAAAACCAGCCGCCTACTGTGCCCATCGAATGATTTAATGACCTACTACCTCCAGCATAGCATCATCATCCAGATCCCAAAGAGATGTGCTGACACATGAGCAAATTAAAGTCACACACGACTTATTTTTTTATTCTCCCGATTGGCTGCGGTTCAAATATAGATACTTAATTGAAGTGGGCACGAATGAAAAAAGGGGTACATCCCACGAGTTTAATCTCAATGCTCTTCTTTTGGCACTTAGCGAAGCCCACGCACAGGAACTTCGGGCATGTTGGATGATGATTTCAAAGCAATTAAAAAAGCCCAAAAAATAATCATCGTCATTCGTCGATGGATGATACGTCTTTTTATGGTTCCGAAAAAATATAACTTATAGCTCTGTACTTTACAGTATCTACACTAGGTTAAATTTTCAATGATTCTGGCGTTTACGCTAACCATTCACAACACGACCTCGAGGACAATTTAATTTTTAACTCCGAGGGCAGGTGGCGAGTAACTGAAACATCGCAGAAAACAATGGCAAAGAGTAAAATCCTCAGAGTAAGGATTGGGGTAGAGGGCGCTTTCAGGCTGCGCAGTAGCAGATTCTTGTAGTCAACATGGTTACCACGTGATCGTGGGAAGTAGTGCGGGAATCCCTTGTGGGAAGAATTGTGGGAAGTGTGGGATGTATATGCTGTATATGCGGGATCTTGACTACATGCGCAGTAGCCAAAGCGCACTCTCCCCCATCCTTACTCTGAGGTAAAATCCGAGAGGCCTTAAGATTTAAGCCATAACAAATGAAATGCTCGTATAAAAACTCGGCAGAATCAACAGATACGCAACTAAATGTTTTGCGATACCCATTTTCAGATTCATAGAGTTACATTATCTCCATTACGTAAATATTCAATCAAAAAGTTCTTTCAACGCCTAAATCATCGTGGTTACTAAGATGACCTTAAATATTGTTGAGGGCGAATATGCGTGTTGTCCGTCTATTCCGTCCGTCCATTTAAACGTCACTGTGTTTTTTTGCACTTTTTAAGCAACTTATGGACTCGAACACACGCGACACAAATATGTTCCCAACCCCTTAATTACCCGCTTGATGAATTCAAGCGACTATCGACTCGTTTTCTATAATTATGACAATGAAGTTTATCACTCACCACATAAACTCGAGGAAAACTTCATTTCTTCAGTTTGAAGGAAGGTGTCGGGTTGCTAAAACGTCGGAAAAATAAAACAAAATTACCAGGAAGTAAAATCCGTGGAGTCTCAACGTATATTAAATGAAAGTTTTCGATAAAAATTAAACATAATCAGCGAAAACGCCACTAAAATTCTTGCAATGATAATTTTCAGTTGCAGAGGGTCATATTTTCTATAATTGCGATGTTTTCATTAACCACTCACGACATGACCTCGAGTATAACTTCATTTCCTAGCCTTTGAGAGAAAGTGGCGGGTAGCTAAAACGTCGAAAGAATAAAAAAAAATTATCAGGAAGTAAAACCTGAGGAGCTTTAACGTATATTAAATGAAATGCTTTGGAAAAATTGGCATCTCAATTCTGAGACGTTTTAATAATTTGAAATCATTTAATTATAAATAAGGTATAATCATTAAACTCGTAACACTCAACAAAAAATTATGACAATCGTGATTTTTTGGTTCAGAGATGCCTCAGCCTAAAACATGTCTATTGAGAAAGGTCGTCGGGTAGTATGTAAGAGTAAAAGTATACGACCAATAGAAGGAGATACGATTTTAAATAGATCTGCAAGTACATGCATAAGGAAATATTCGACTTTAAGTTATGCCTCGTATTCGACTTCAAGTCACTTTAAGTTCGATATGTAAGAGAAAATGGTGCGCTTTCTTATACTTCCGCAATACCCAAAGCTTTGCAGTATTTTTCATACCTTAATCTCGCACAAATAAAAAATCTCGGCATTAAATTCAAGTATTTGATACGGTTGCCTGAATTGAGGTGACCTATCAAATGCATGGGTCCGAAAAATGCCTATCTGGGTGTCCCACATGGTAATTTCTGTTCTAACTCTCGACGTTTCGGATGTCGAGTCGAAATTCATCCCTGGGATTGCCCTGAAGATACATATCGACCTAAGATATCAAATGCTAGAAATAAGCCGGTGGGAAACCCGAAATGCCTTTCATGGAGTCTTTTCCATTTAGCTCACTGTTCAGCATATACTTCTAATTTAAGTTGCTGATCAAAATATAATTATTGAATCATGTGATATAGTCACAGTTCTTAGGCCGGGCAAAAGGTATTTTCGTAAGGGGTTGACACCCTTACCGACGCCCAAATTGTCACTGTTTACATAAACTTCCATACACATTCAGCCAAAAGTTTATAACTTATTACCATCTGAGAGAAAAAGAGCGGTAAATCTTCATTTCTTTCAAAAAGTAATAAAAATTGGCTTTTAACTTATATTTAAATCGAAGAAATACTTTGCTATATCAAATGTTACAATTATAATAATATGTTTAGTCTAAGATATTATTTTTGTTAATATTGGTTCGTGTCCTTTTTCCACTATTCATAAACCAATTCATGGAGGATAATTTAACAATGATGGTAACCTAACACGACTCCGCTTTCTAGGTTACCTGAAGCTCCTTACAGTTTGCATATCTTTGTAATTAATACGGAGAAAAAATATAATTATTCAAATCGTTAATAATAATATAAATTTCTTTCACAACATTTTATCTTGAAATTTCTTCGAATTCAGAAAAGTTTTATTTTTGGGCGCTTGCTACATTTCTGGATCTCACTGAAGTTGGTACCTGCATGACAGACAGTCTACCTTGCGCATTGAATTTTTTCATGATTGTAAAAAATATGAATACGATAAGGAATTAATCTGATATAGCACAGTTATTGTTCATCAACAATGTAATTTCTTTCCAATAATTATTTCATTAATCTAATCATTGGCGCTTACAGATACCTCCTACGTGTAATGACTTCCCATGAAGCAACAACATCATAGGAAAAGTCTATTTACAGGTCAACGAAGATTCGATCTGATGGAGTCATCCACTTTAAGTCCAGCATCTAAATCAGGCCCTGAATCAAGGGATCACGGATTAATTAAAGATTTCCCTTTAAAAAAAGAACACGGGGACATCAATAGAAGCTCTGGCTTTGACGATTTGGAAGTGGAGCATGGAGGTGACCCCCATCAATGCATGATTTCATCTTTGGTGACTGATCAAAGACCTTAATTCTCATAGATCAAGGTTGCATGAGAGGTAAGGATATTTTATGACTGCCAAATGTCAAGGCAAAAGGTTCTCCCTCACAATTCAATACACCCACTAATGCGACACAAAAAAAACTATTTTTGTAGAAAGAATTGCATGAAAACCCGTGCAGGATAAAAACTTATGACTTTATTTCTTTCATTTACATAATTCTTAGCATGAAATTAGTACCAGCTATAATACGTGGCACATTCATAAGGTAGGGGCCGTTTGGTTCCAGGAAAAATATACTCATACTTATGGAACATCTTTATTGGCACTTTTAGTTAGCAACAAACTTACTTCACTTCTCTACATAATCTCCGTTCACTTCTAACATAAGCATCTTTCGTGCCGCTGCACCAGCTTCTGTAACCCCTCTGCATAGAATCGCGCCGCCTGAGAGTTTAGCAAATTGACCACGCCGTTATTGAGTCCATCTTCGGTTTCCAAACGTTTTCCAACGAGCCACAGTTACGTTACGTTGTCCACCGAGTTACTCATAACTGTAGGTGCATAAACTACGCATAACTTCCGATGAATTTAAGCAGCCGAGACTCTTTTTGCATACAAGAAATCGTATGATATAACGCACTCCTCAGCTGGCCGGATCAACTATTGTCGCGGACATTGTTGTTAACGTGGGGTGCTTTCCAGTCATCGACACACGTCGACAACAGTCGACTTGTGCCGCGGTTTTGGTGTTCCATTCTGTGTTTGTCGGCGACTGTTTTGATACAAATCAGCAAACGATTACGTGCAGGAATTTGAGAGTTATAACGACTTGCCGTGAGTTGACGCTAGTCGACGCGTGAGTCGCATGAATGGAAAGCACCCATAAACGGACAAGCAAACAACTACCGAAATTTAAAAAATGCTGCTGTAGATTGCCAATGAATCTGAAGAGCGCTGGCGCTGCAGGCGTAAAACTGTGTTCTGAAGTGCCAATACGTAAATATAAGCAAACAGCCCAGACTTTATGAATATACATCGTAAAATGAGATTAATCACCCCAGAAGAGCACTCTTTTTTTGCCATACATCACTTATGTCAGCACAGACAAACAAAAATATTAAACTGTCAACGCAAATTTATGCACACAATAGAATTCATTATTACAAAAATATCAAAATAAGTAGACAATAAAAACAAAATAGAAATCATTATAACAAAAAATGTTTAAGCATACTAAACCCTTAATTGGTTACACCCGAAAACTTACGTTATTGGTCGCTTCGGATAATTGTGACCCGAATTGAGTGTATTGCGATTTACAGAAATTTTTGTGTATATATTGGTATCATTTTACTGGTACTCGCTAATTAGGTTGTTCGAATAAGGTTTATACATTTCCACTGTTAAATTTGACGTTAGATACACAGTAAACATTACATAAATTATGGCCGATGCATAGAAGACGGTATCAATATTCTTGCAGAGAACATAAATGGAAACATGATTATTTTAAAAGGGGGAAATATATTGAGATTTACAACGTTAGAAGAAATGAGCCTGCTATATAAAACAGAATAATACAAGACTACAGCAGAATAATGCGTCGGGCCAAAGGCGGAAAAATTCTGATACGCTCACGGTCGCGTCGGGTCAAAACATCGGTTGTTGCGAAACAGAGCAATACTTTGAAAATCCAACTTTACTCAGCGGTAGAATTACAAGGAATAATGAACTATAAAAAATTCCAATTCCAAACGACGTTATTTTATTTAAAAAAATATCTAAGAAAATCCAGTCGCAATATGACCCGACGCAACCAATTCAGGGTAAATTTTTTACCAAATCAATCCCCAACCAAGAATTTCAAAAACACTTTCAAATGCCATGCTGGCAGTATGAATAAGTGATTCAGACTTTCATACCCAGAAGCCGTACGTTCGAATTAAAAGGGGTCAAGGGAGGAAGGGAAGTAGGTATGGATATGAAGTCAGCAGCAAAACGAATAAAAATTTGAAAATGGGTAGCTGAAAGTGCGAAGCGTATTTGGTGGGGAAGTGTAGGAAGAAAAGGGAAGCAGTAAACTCACCAGCACGAAAGGACGAGCAACTGAAAGACTGACGTCCTTCAATAAATCAAAAGCTAAGTTTTAAATCATATTTATAGAGGTAGTCACAGAGGATCATAATTTTACTTAACCATGGAGATGAGCTTGGCAACGACAGAATTTTAGGATTATTTTATGAATTGAAAACGATATTTAAAAAGCGTGATACATATTCATGCCACCTAGATACACTGCAGCAGGTGCGATTGCCGCTGTGCAAATGAATCGAACAATTCACTTACACGCGGATCACGGAAAGGATAACTTAACAAGATAAAAACCAACGATATCAACAGTACACTTAGAAATCGCTTAAAAATAACGTTTACAAAAGCAATGAAATATTTTTAGGAATATTTTATGAATATATAACGTTTTTTTAACAAAGCATGACATATATTCATGTCACCTAGATGATACTGCAGTTGGTACGTTAATCGCTGTGCGAATGAATTTAATTGAACCATGTATTACTCATGGAAAAGATAATTTCACCAGGCCAGACGATGTCAACACTATTCTTCAACCTCGCTTGAAAAATAACACACTCCTCAGCTCACAATTTTTACACGGAAATGTTAGCACAAATAACCACCTAGGAGCCTCTAAGTGATGTCTCGCATAAAAATAAGATTCAGCGACCTCCACTTGAGCATTTATGGAGCTTGTTTTTTTTTCAAAAAGAATATTTGAAAAAAGACCTATTATGGGCAGGATATGAATTCAATTCAAAGCTTCCCAAAGTGTTATTCCCAGGACTGGGCCATATTTTCCCTCAGATATTACGCCCAATGACGGGGGCTGTCACTTCTCGCCGTGGTCTATGAGTTAAATAGTAATTCTCATAGCAGCGGAGAAAGGTATGGAAATTGTACTCTCTCGGTCTTATACTACGAATTAAGAAGGGAAAGGGATTGGCGGATAGACTAATAATTATGAGAACGCATCACTCACTCCCGTGCGGTACTTCTGGCTGCTTTACTGCCAAGGTTGCGAAAACGCAACATTATAAAGAAATACATAGAATTCTCTTCTTTCGATAAATATATGTTTAATCTGATTTTTACTGAGATGATAATGATTTAATAAATAAATATTTCGATATTTCAAAGAAATACTCAAAATGTGTAAATTATCAAGTCATCTGATACGCAAGATAAATATGTTTTCATAATAGTAAGTAATTATCCCTTTATTAAGTGTTTAATTCGTCCGTATATGCATCAAAATTTCATTCAATACATATTACAGCTTACATTTCGTCTGGAAATCAACATCAAGCGAAAATAGCATTGAGAACATAATGTTGCGCTTTCGCAACTTTGCAGAATTCGGCATTGTAGAGGCAGTTTTGTAACCCTCAACACAATATGCTGCCGTCTCGTAGGTAATATATGGTTATATGGTTTGCGTTTGGAACTGCCTATGGAATACCAAATTCGGCAAAAGTTGCGAAAACGCACCACATTGATTTAATTAATTTTTAACGCAAGTAAATTTTTAAGTCCAATGTTTGCTATTTACTTTTTTAACATTTTATTAGGTAGAATGAAATGAAAAAAGCAATATATTTTCAAGTATTTCTTTAATCGGCCTGTAATGGGTTAAAGCGATACTTATGGTATTTGGAGGTGACGAGCGACAGCTGAGGTCATTTGCGCCATGAGGGAAGAGAGTTAGGAAGGAAGGGTGGAGAGAAGCCCGGCGATGGCATTAGCCTACTCTTAACGAATGTCGCCAAGGGGACGACGGCTTAACGCCCCATCCGACGGACGGAGTGTGTGAATTTAACACTTTGAGTGCCGGCCGCAAATTTTACAGCCCTGCTGAGAAATCCAGCCATTTTTAATAAATTAGTAATATTTTTTAAATTATTAGCATCAAAAACATATTTATATGCATGTGTATTTCCATAAAAATGGACTTTGCTCTTCTATATGAATGAGTTGAATGACATATATTGCTAATTTTTAAATATATATTATAATAATGAAAACCTACTGTTTTTTAAAAACAAAAAAGTTGCAACAAATGATTTACCGCCATAAAATGCACAATATTTTTTATTACGCTCAATTTCAACTATTTAAACCATGGAAATCACACAAAAGCATTGTTCCGAACACATCATTCAAAATCCTGGATGACAAAAAGGGTCACTGCACCCTCCACGAACGGTTCTTTCCTCCAAAGAATTTTCACACTAAGTGAGCTAAGATAAGGGTGCCAGTAGCTACAGAGGACTTTTTGTCCTCAAGACATTAAAAGAACTTTTTCCATCGAGCAGTTGTTTTTTGAAATAACAGAACCACTAAGCAGTAAACGGAAGGAAAACAAAACAAACGAAACGAAAGGAAACAAAAGGAAAGTACCATGGGCGAAATATTACAGCTTCACGCAAACAAAGTCAATAAAATAGATAGACGTAACATTACGCCCATGGCGATCCTCAGAAGGATTAGCAGGACGTAATATTACGCCCATGGCACGCAAAGTGTTAAAGTGCTCACCACAAATTCAAGCAAGGATCAGGCAGTCTCTGAAAATTCTCTGCCACCGCCGGGATTTGAACCCGGACGCACGGAGCGGAAGCCAACACACTAATCGATGCACCAACCCGATCCCTCGCATCTTATATTTTACACTGACCCGAGTTTTATATTTACAATATAGCAGAATGTTGACAAATATCGCCAATATGCATCCCGAACTTTCCATGCTGATAACCTAAGATATGAAAGAGTAATTTGTGCGAAAATAATGCAATATACGACCCAACACACGGAGCGGGAAGCCAACACACTAGCCGATGCACACACCCGATCCCTCGCATCTTATATTTTACACTGACCCGAATTTTATATTTACAATATAGCCAATGTTGACAAATATCGCCAATATGCGACCCGAAATTTCCATGTTGATAACCTAAGATATGAAAGAGTAATTTGTGTGAAAATAATGCAATATACGACCCTCACGGCAGGGATGGCAGGTGAAACGAAACGAAAATGTTTCGTTTCGACACGGAGGGAAACGAAAATACGAGGCCTGGGTTTAGTTTCGTTCCTGCAAGAAATTCCCAAATTCTGCGATCCCAAAAGTTGAGTGGAGGCGGCTAAGAGGGAATAGTTTCGACCCATAACGTTTGAAATATGTATAGACAGGGATGGCAAGTGAAACGGTTTAGTTTCGTTCCCTCGCGAAATTAAAATCACCAAGGAGTTTAGTTTCGACCCGGAACGAAACTTTACTTCCGGGAACGAAACTAAATTAATCGAAACTCCGCTGCTCATAGTTAAGTGTCGATCCCAGACGTTGAGCAGAGAGGGACAAGAGGGAATAGTTTCTACCCATTACGTTTGACATCTACATCTATATATCTACTTTATTCCCTGCGAGCCTCCTCTAGGGTGTTTGGCAGGGGGTGATCTATCTCCAGCATGAAGAAATGCGTGTAGAAAGGTTAAAACATTGAGCTTAAAAATCGAATGGTCAGTTTGGGTTCACCGTTCTCCAGTTAGCGGTAAAAATATCAGTGCCCCATGCATCTAATGGCGGTAGGCCGAACCTCTACTTGATTCAACCACACTTCGTACTCGGCGTGTGGGTCGAAACTAAACCGTTCGAAGGTGAAGCAGGCGGGTCTTCCGGTGCGAAACATTATATGTGTTTCGTTTCATCTCAGAGTTTTAGTTTCGTTTCGACCCGAAGTAGTTTTGACTTCGATTTCGTTTCGACCCTGAGTTAAGTTCTTCGGGTTTAAACCAATGTCTTTTCGTTTCTACATTTTGCTCCCGGGAACGAAACTATTGAGATTTTACAGGTTTTGACTTTCGTTCAGTATCTATTGCCATCCCTGCCTCAAGGAAAGAGTGCAGGTCTCGTTAAGAAAAGAAGCAAATTGTATTTAATATTATTTACACACGACGTTTTTGGTATACTCACGTATGTACACACAAAATAATCTATACTGTGGAGCGGTATATAAGCATATCCCATGCGTGGTCTACGGTAATCGTTTTTCCCATTGCTAGCTGTTACATGTGTATATCATCATACACGCTTTCAACATTTACTTAAATATCCTGCCATGTGACCATGAATTTCAAGTGTCCCATATCTCTGGCTATTATCATTCCCGAGCAACGCCGGTCGGCCTGCTAGTAAACAACAAATTGCTTCTAATGAGTATTACTGAATGGAACAAATATCAGGCGGATAGGGTGTGTCTTCTTGAAGGTTTTCGGGTGAGAAAGGAATTTTTTCAAACAACTTGTGCCCATTTTTTATTTTTAATGTAGCAGCAAAAGCAAAACCTCCTCAATAGGGTGGTTTCTTATTATTTTTTTGGCCTAAATCGAAAGATTATTACTCCTGGAGTACGTATTTCACGCTTTTAGATTTTTAAGTGACGATATCTATTTTATGCGATTAAATGAAAAGTGAAAAATTTCAAGCGCGCGAAAACGCGACGGCTAAGTATGAATGCTGGGAAAATCCCGTGTGATGTCATTTTGGTTCCCGCTGTCGCCGTGTGAGGTGACCTTGGGGCGAGGCTTTGAGCGCTGATACGATGCAGGCTGCTAGCAGATAGCTGAGTACCATGCTATAAAGTAGCGCTTGGCTTAAATAAGGATTATTATTACCATTTCAAACGAAGAAAACTTTCTGACAGGCAGTTTTAATAGGTGATTATTAAGACATGTTTCCCTGAGCTCTGTGCCTCATGCATGCACTGGTATTCTCAGACGATGTAAAACTCCTACCTACTCGTATAGAAACTAGGTTCCTGTGACGTCACGTGGAGTGGCATCGCCTGGACGCCAATCTGGTCTTTTTCAAATGTGGTTAAAATTGACCATTGCCATTCGTTTAAACCGGTATTTCTAAAACCAAATAATTTGTATACTATGAATACACTAATGGTGAGTAACGAATCGCAATCGATGCCTTTCGTTTTCTTTGATGAAGGAAACTACCCTATTATGTGGTATGGCTGAGGTAGCATGTGGAATGAAAAAGACGTGGCTACATACAATGAAATGCTGAAGAAACTCCCGAGGACGGGGAATAAGAGACTTCCAAGGTGAAAGGCGAAGACACGATGCGGAATTCGGGAATTTACCGGGATTGGGGAACGACCTCAAGTTGAGTTGAGTGTCCTCGCTTCGGAATTGGTTTTCGATTGGTATCATAGCATCGAGGATTGGAAGCCAGGGGGGGGGGGGAGCTTAAGGAAAAGAAGGGAGATTTTCACTCAGCAGAGGTGCCATGAAGCAACAATGAGACCCCTTTCAACAATCCCGTTATATCCTAAGTAACCCTGATATCTTAAGCATTATCAAAGTTAATATTTTCAACGCCGAAGCGAGTAGTGTCAACAGTAGGTGGATCCATAGACCAAACATTATAAATATTTCCAAGTTAGCTAGAGCGTGGATAAAGATGAAAAAATTCAGCAAACAGATAAAAATTGGATATTGACACAAGAGTTATCGACTTTTTCAGACTTAAAAACTGTCGTATTAATTTTGCAGCTATTGAAATATTAAAACTAGCAACCACGGACGTGAATATAGCATAGACCATAAGCCGATCGGAGTAAATAGCAAAAAAATGAAACATACATCTCAACTGCTTGTCCAAGCATACTTTAAAAGGAATAAGAAATCTTTTCAGCAGGATAGCAGGATTTCTTTTTCTTTGCGTGGAATTATATATAAACACATAGCCGCTGTCTCATTCACGGGCTACAACATCATTGGTATTTATTTAATTTTCTAAATTTATTTAATTTTCTATTTTCCAGGGTTTCGATACAGTAGTAGTGCTGCACTTGTCTAAATGATATTAGTTTTAATTGATACACTTTCTTTGTTAAATTTTGTAAAAACAATATTGTTTATAATAATTTTGTCACCAGGGCAATGAGGTTACTTTACAGCACATCACATGTGACTGATGCTGACATATTGTATGATTCACTTGACTCATTTAAACGAATTATGTTAACATATTTGCTGTCAATACACTACCTATCGACTTGATGAAAATTGTATATGATATGCTACCTTTATTGCACAATAATTATAACTTTAAATGTATTGCTTTCCTCGTAATTTTCCTTAAAATTAATATTTGTATATTGGGTTTACTCCCGTAAAATAAATATTATTTTTATCAGCACTATTGCCGTACTGATGCTTAGATTGGCTAATAAGCTTAAACGTGAATTAAAGCAAAGTTAGTTTTACATTATGAATGCACCAAGCTTGCACAAGATACAATCACTTCTATAGCTTATATTTTGTATCTTGATTGTAATATTTCTGTCGATTTTCTGGAATTTTTACATTCAAGCTTTCGAATCAATTTGGTCTCAGAATCTTCATCTTTCATCAGTTTAAGCTGATATCCCATTTAAAAGATCAATCATTGCTTTCATTTGCGGTCAACTAACAAATATGAGAAACTGAAGACAATAAATTACAAGAGACGCATCGAGAACCGAAAACTGTGAACTCCGACTTTGGTTTTCGTAGCCGTTAAAAAAAATCAGGTCCTTGTGATTATTTTTAGCCATCGAAATTCGATATTGAGATTGGCCACCACACGTGACGGTCTTTCTGCCTTTCACGCACACATCACTACCTCAAAGAGTCTGTTTCTTACCTCAAAGAATGTTTTCAAACATTGACCGTTAGGGTGCCTCGTTTAGCCAATATTTTTTTAGGAGCGAATCGCAATACCCGGCAAAAGTTGCGTACCCGGGTGGGTATTACAGATATGATTTTTTTTTCAAAATCGGTTAATATAATCTGTTCTCCATTTTGTCTTGAAATTTCGAAATTTTTAACAAAAAACGTTAAAAATGTAAATAGTTTAACTTTGGTTTCAGCAAGCACTCATTTTTTCGAATAATGTATATAATTGGTCTTTCCTTGATATTTTACAACAAACACGACAGCTCTATTCCTTCTAATTATCGAGAAAATGACCTTTTATCATGTCCCCGAAGCAGTTTTCTGGGTAGGCAACCAGCAACATACAGTCTCATTTTACGCTATGCATGCGATAAATGACGCGAAATAGAGATGTTTTTCAGTCGAAAACGTGTAAACATAGTCTGAAGTTGTCAAGGGTAGTCACTAGGATGAGTGCATGCTCTTTTATGCCATCGCCGACTATATTGACCATATTTTCGTGTGACCGTGACCGTGCTCCCAGACTGAAAATATTTCTCACTTGCCTCATTACATTCACCCCAACCTCATTCCATAATCCCGCCCCTCACTATGGAGTAAGATATATATGAGGAAGACTAGCGTTTCTCGACGGTCGTTGTAACCTTGGCAGTGGTGATGAGTCGCTGCAACTGTCTAGGACAAGGAAACTATATTACGCCGAACGGAAAATTTCTTAGTTAATCATTTTCTAATTTTGGAAAAAATCTACAAAGCTTGCTACCTGCGATAAATTTTATTTTTAGATACATGCTTCCTAAAGACTTGAGCTTCATATACCATCAACCGCTGGGAATGTTATTGCTAAACTTTATGTTATCTTTCTTGACCAATGTTTTTACAATCAAGTTCAACCTGGTGTTTTGGTCTCTATATTGTATCAGGTTCTGCACACTTATTTTCTGTAATCACCATAATTGGTTTTTACGGGTCCATACTATTTTACGCTAAGTGCTTTCTACGGCTAGTTTATCGCAAATTTTATTCACAAAGCGGCCATTAACCCTTTCTAACCCAGAGCTGCTTTGGGGAGAATTCAAATTTCAAGATTTTTCATCATGAAAACTTGAAAATTTTGCACTCAATCATAAATATCGTGGTAGCTGAATTATTAGTCGTTACAATTAACAACACTAAATAATGCGTAGTATAGATATTTACTGAATAGAGCAGATTACTAATACATTTTTGATGTTGCTTTGTTGCAACATTGGGTTATAATGGGTTGATCTCAATGTGTTCAAGTACAGGTCTACCCATTCCTTAGGGAGTCGGAAAAGAGTTACTTAAAAATCGGATTGCTGTTATGGTCGGCAAAAATACCGTCACCATCTTCATTCCCAACGCAGTCGGATGCGTGAAACGAGGTCGTGGTGAAAATTCGACAGCCAAATACGCCACTCCTCGGGGTTCGAAACCACAGAGGGAGGGAGACCAAAACATTTGAAGGTCGCGGCGCGCAATAAAGAGAGTGAGTTGGGAGGGGGGAGACTCGCGGGTGGGTGTTGCCCCGGAAACGGGCGAACGCAGACAGACGGGCAGGTGCGTGCATTTTTGGGGGCGGGGGAGGAAATGAGTGGGATGGGGGGGGGAGGGAGTTTTTGGGTGAGGTGACTGCCGAACGTGACAGCGCTAGGAAACGCTCTCTGCGTCCACAAAAGCATTGGCCCTGAGCTCAGATCGATGTTTCGACGAATGGCGGCACCAAGTCAGGACTAGCCCCACCTAGCTCATCTACATCTACATAATTCCCCGCAAGCCGCCTAAAAGGCGTGTGGCAGGGGGTGTTAGGACACCAGCCGTTTGCAGTTAAAAAAAACGAAAGGATATAACGAGGTAGGGACTAGCGTTTATTAAAGTCCATTATGGTTCGGGGGAAACGCGAATTCCCATATCTATCCGTTCGGCAAAACATCTCTCTTAATTTATCGCTTCTATCGGACCTGGAAATTTAGTATGGCTCTAATGATATGTTCTCTGTGTCGCTCTTAAAGATATCCATTCTCAATTGTTCAAGCAATCTAAGCCTAGCAATCTAGCGTTAGCATTGTTTTTACAGGGTTCCCACTCTAACTACATTATAAAATTCACGGTTTTTTTTTCAGGTTTTCAAGATCAAAATGTCATCAAATTCACGGTTTGTAGATAAGACATTTAGGCAGAAATATTGGCCACGTAACAATCCGCACGTTAACTAAAAATGAAACAAACGCAACAGATGCCTTGAATGCAACCGCAGCGATGAAAGTGCTATCTCTTATGACGCCACCTGTAGTTAGCAAAATTCAGGTCCGGCTAAAGTGCTTGAATGGGAAAATGGAGAGAGCAGGGTGGCAGGGAAGTGAAGAAGTGCATGATTTTTTGCCAGGGTTAATGTCATCCAATCGTACGCTTAAGGTCAATGTGCTGTCATAGCACACGGACCAATTAATAATTGCGCTTCGATTACACGTGAGCAGAAAAATACGTGGACTGTATCTGCACGTGACTCGGCCTTGAAACATGATCGAAGCATCGATTTTTCTTTTAATTTGTTTATCTTAGATCTACAATCAAGTTTGAGAGATTTCTAAGGTTTTGTGACCAAATTCACGGCTTTTGCCAGGTTTTTTCACGGTACACGAAATTCACGGCTTATTCACGGTTGAGTGGGAACCCTGTTTTAGGTTCAATATTTGAAGCTGGACGTTGGCAAAGAATTATTTCTTAATCACCCAAACTGAAGACCTACTCTCGATATTTTGAATGGTTATACATTTTTGATTTCCTCAAAGAAATTTTTGATTTCCAAAAGCCATTATTTTGTGCCAATTCACATCATCGCTGGTCAACAATACTGGGATGGCTTGACGCAGTAAGGGCGGATCCAGGATTTTTTTCTTGGGGGGGGGGAGGGAACAGGGTCTGATAGACAAACATTCTTCTCATATTTGGAATTAAAAACAATTACTTTAAGAAATAATCTCTTAATTTGAGTATCAAAGTTATTAATAAGTGAATATTTATAACTTTTGTATTAAAACATACAATTTATTAACATTTGTATTTAAAAATCTCGTTTATTTTTTAAGCGTCTTGGGGGGAGGAGGCGAGTCCCCGTCCCCCTCCCCCTTAAATCCACCTATGATAATTAGCATCTTAAAAAATTCAAATGACAAAAGCAAAAGGACAATAGAAAGCATATTGCTGCAACGAGTACATGCTTACATAACTCTGGTACGGAGAGAAAAGATGCGTGAATTAAATCTTCTCTCTTCCACGCACCATTACACGGGGGGATGAGGGGTGACTCGCTCTCGTCCGACTGCACCTTGAATATGCAGCGAGCGCATGGGATCCGGTGCAGAAAGATTTAATCCGCGAACTGAATAAAATACAAAGGAAGGCTGCGCGTTTCGTCAAAAACTACTACGGGCGTACAGACAGTGTTACCCAGATGTTATGCGAATTAGGCTGGGAGCCGCTGGAGACTCGTAGACTGCGCGCTAAGCTTAGATTGCTTGAACAATTGAGAATGGATATCTTAAGGAGCGACACAGACAACATAATATTAGAGCCACACTATATTTCCAGGTCCGATAGAAGCGATAAATTAAGAGAGATGTTTTGCCGAACGAATAGATATGGGAATTCGTTTTTCCGCCGAACCATAAAGGACTTTAATAAACGCTAGTACCAACCTCGTTAGAGTACTTCATTTTTTTTAGCTGTAAACGGCTGGTGTCCTAACACCCCCTGCCACACGCCTTTTAGGCGGCTTGCGGGGTATTATGTAGATATAGATGTAATTCTACCGAATTCTTCCGATAGTAACCATTCGCGCCGTTCCCGGCACAGCTTTATGCAAATATTTATCGACTGTCATTTGAGTGAGAGGGGCAAGTGTGAAAAGGCAACGGAGCAAATCCGATGGACGACCATCCGCATCGCTGGTAATCAGCGGATCGGATCGCGAAGGGAGGCGGACATAGCATTCATTAATGGATGAAGAGAGAATCACCAGGATGTCATCTCCATCAATCTACAAGGAATTGAGACGAGAGCATTTGATTGTCCCAGGAAAGTGGAAAGAAGTCTTAAGAGGACGCATCGCTCCCATTTAACCCATTGGCGGGTTAAAAAGGCGGCCGCAACCCCCTATTCCCTTAACTCTCCCTAACATCTACATCTACATAATACCCTGCGAGCCACCTCTAGGGTGTTTAGCAAGGGGTGACCAATCACCAACATGCAGCAAACGAGAGGACCGCCACATGCACACCGCACGGTCGTAGAAATATTACGCACACTAGAAAAATAGACATGCTCATTCATAAAAAAATTGCTGATGGTTAGTAATTCCTAGAGCAAATACATGCAAGGCTAGAACTATGAAAAAACATGCAATGAGTGATCCTAGCGAGCGACGCCATTAATCCTATCAATTGAGACAACGCTGATATCCTTAATAGTATCCTATCTTACTAATCGAGAGCTGCTTCTGGGAGAGATTAAATTTCCAAGACTTTTCACTTAACCGCTTACAATCCAATGTTCCCATTTGGGAATTAATTCATAAAAATTCATGAAAAATATATTTCGTATCTGCGATTACCTCTATAGCTTTGTACTGTAAATAAAGTACGGAAGTATTTTTTAAATCGAATCACATGACTTGTGTATACATTGGTCGATAATCATACCTTTTCAAAATTACTTATTTGCATCACCTCGACAGTGAGTATGCGGTTTATTCGATATATTTCCCTGCACTCGCTCTCCAGTGGCAAATGCTTATTTATTCAGAGAATGTTATGTTGGCTTCCCACAACGTAGACTCAGGTTCAGACCCTGGTGGTGGCAGAGAATTTTCGGGGACCTCCCGATCCCTGCTTAAATGCTGTGTGGAGGGCATATCAAGCGCAACTCTGCGTCCGTCGGATGGGACGTTAACCCATGGTCCCCTTGGCACCTTTCGTTCAGAGCAGGCTGATTCCGACGCTGGGTTTCTCTCCACCCTTCATTACCTATCCTTCCCTCACGGTGCTTAAGACCTTAGCTGTCCCTCGCCTCCTCCAAATATCGTAACATACTCTCATTGTCATCTTGGTTGCATTCGCAGAAATCGCCTTTATTTATATTTACTAAGTGAACTGCACCATATTTATATATTAGATAAAAACGATGAAATTAGCGAGTAATACATTTTCGAACACTTCAGTATATTTATACAAATTTGTTCGTTTCACAGACTGAAGACGGCCATGCTAACATTAAAAATGCAAATAAAACTATATAAAATAAACTTTTGAAGTATTAATAATTAATGACGATATTGAAACACAGGATTTATATATTCCATCACCAAAATAAGCTGAAATTGTACATTTATTCTTGGGATTTATTAATCACCAAAAACTTCGTATCCTAAGCATATTTTCGTGGAATGATATGCTTGATTGCAATCACTAAAACGAGAGTAAAATGTGTAGGGTAACATTATTTGAAAGACTAAGTGGATTTCTTCTCGGTAAGATTGTTAATTAATGGATCCAATCCATAATAAAAGCATATTAGAATATTTAGATCAAAACATAAACATTCAAAGTTGCTTTCATTTATGCATTCTTCAGCTAATTTATACTATTAATAAAATATATACTGAAAACACGTTTACTGGAAATGTTTCCTCTATGGTAGTATAGGCTTCAAAATTACAAATAAAGCTACCTTTACTTCAAAATTATCCCCAAATCCCAGGTAAGAGTTACTCATTTGAGATTATATCCGGCAACATGGATTATCACATAAAACTATGCTAATGGAGAGCACTCAATAGAGGTTACGCTAAAAGTATGTAGCTAAAGAGGCTTAAAATTATTTATAGTAATTACGCTTTATTGCAGCACTGGTGAAGCAAATAATGAGGAAACATACATTTTCACTCATTCAGAGGTGAGATTCGTTCCGCAGAAAGAAAAAAAAACAAAAGTTTTGATAAGTCTTTCATCCCAGATTACAGGGGTGGGTGCCCCAGAGGGAACTGACGTTTTCAAGAAATGGCTCGGAACTCTATATTGAATGTTTTCCTTCGCTGAACTTTTCAACCTGTTACACCGACGCGATGAAGTTGGATATCCCAGAGGAGAGGATGGATAATGGGAGGCTTATAAGAAGTCCGAGCCGAAGCGACTGAAAAACTTTGAATGAAAGAAATATCAAAAGAGTGCGATGGGTTCGTAAGGAAAAGTTTAACTCCAGCCTTTTCAATAATATCTACCAAGAAAAATCCAAAGAACAAATTAAGTAATCATTAAGATTCAAACCGTCGCGAGTTTTTCAACCATATAAATAAACATACAATTAAGGATAAAAAATTAATCATACAATTTAGTGGATTGCGTGTGGACTGAATTTATTGCATAAAATCACTCAAAGCTTTGAGATTGATGGCAGAATCGCCCATCCAAAATGTAGGCTACAGCTGATAAATTTACCTCTAAATAAAACTGATAAGAATTAGATCAATTATGCATCTTATAAGGGGTGCCTTCTTTATTTTAACAATAGTTCACGTATACCAGAAAAAAAATTAAAGAACAAGAAAGATGTATGCTTAACAATTTATGAAATCAATTGTCGGCGAGAAAAATTAACGGGTGGGATCGTGAGTGAACAATGAAAGTTGAACGTTGATGTATTCCAAAAAAAATACGTATATTTTTGACACTCAACCTGTTTCGCCCTCTTAAGGCCATTTTCAAGTTTACAATGTAAATTTATTTCAAGGAGAGTGCTAATATATATGAAAACAATTGAGGGAGATGAATGATATAAAGGAAGAGGGTTGGAGAGCATTTTTCTCTTCTTAGCTCTTCTAATTTTCACATGCGCCCTAAGGGAAACATGGTAGCAAAGGGGCGAAGTCTTCGGGGCGAAGTCTTCGGACAATGCACAGACAAAATTCCTTGAAGTACTAAGTGGCCCAGAGAAAGGAAACGCCCCCCCTGTCAAAATATACGTCTATATTTATATAATATCCCGCAAGCTGCCTCAATAGGCATGTGGCGGAGGCTTTAGGGCACCAGCCTGGTGGAAAATGAAAAGGAAAAACACTAATTACGTTCCAGCTAGCATTTAGTCATCAATGGTTTGGGAGAAAAACGAATTTCTATACTTATTCGTACGGAAAATATCACTCTTAATATATGATTTCTGAAGTACCTGGAAATAAAGTGGTGTTCTTATATGATGTTCTCCATGTCGCTTTGAGAGATATCCATTCTCAATTGCTCGCCAATTCGCCTATTCAAACCAATCTTTGGGTTGAATAGGCGAACCAAACTTCCAAATATTTGGTTTGACTAAAAAAAAAAATGAGTGATATTTTCTGAAATTAAAACCCGTGGTTAGGAATGCGTTGCTACCGCCTTTCTATAGAAATAATATATAATAATAATATAATATAAATTTTATATTCATATTCAAATATATTACATTAGAGAACACTTAAATAATTGTGGAATATATAGGTACCCCTTATTGAATAGTTTTGGGGCTACCACCAAATATCTAACATAGATGCTGGAGACTTGAAGGAACAGCCAAGTAAAAAGTATGGTGAGGGGAAACAAAGGCAAAGGGGACGGCTTGAAAATGAAGACTCTAAAATGGTGGAGGGGATGAGATATGAGAAAAAAGCCACGCGAACGAAGATTGAGTGCATTTCTCCCGTCACTCCGTCTGGTGGTTTGGCGAAACGCGAAGCTGTTCGTGTGGGGATGGAACTCAATTAACCTCAAAAGGTCGGGATGTATCGAAGGTTGAATTGGGAGAAAACGTAACATGAGTAAGAGAAGACGAGAGAGTGAGGAAGAAGGGGGGAATGGATACCTTCTCCACCCCTTCTTTACGAACCGATCGAACACGGCGTCACCAAGGAGACTGGAGATAACGAGATGAAGCTGTGAGGGTAATGGAGAGGGAAAGGTTAGTCGCAGTCATTCGATAATTTATGAACCTCGTCTTGAGTATTGATGAGAATGCCGGTCAAAATCGATTTTTCGAGCAATCGACTTTTAATCTAAATGAAAAGCACGCCTTTTCAACAAATATCGAAATTTCAGCCGAAAAATCGATTAATAGGAAAAGTCGACTGTTCTGTAAGTGAATGCAGTTGGTACAAAAACGTGCTTGCGTCGGTGAAAATCGATTTTTCGAGCAATCGATTTATAATCGAAAAGAATCGCTTAACTCTTCAACGAAAATCGAAATTTTAATTAAACAATCGATTAATCGAAATGATAGACGATTATTTAAAAAAAATACAGTTTGCAAAAAAAAGGGGTTTATTATTCATTTCAACAAACTAACATTCACATTTGAGATGCAAATAAAATCCCAAAAATCAAGCCGGCACAGATGCGTGAATTATTAGTAATTAAAATTCATAAATGAACGCAAATTAAAATTTAGGGATCATCGCTTGGAGCCATTCGGCTTCCCCATAATGTTGTAGAAAGA
The DNA here is from genome assembly GCF_921293095.1 of Ischnura elegans. Lineage (NCBI taxonomy): Eukaryota > Metazoa > Arthropoda > Insecta > Odonata > Coenagrionidae > Ischnura > Ischnura elegans. Next base: position 79,458,417 of record NC_060254.1, on the reverse strand, counting down.
ATAACTGATTGCGTTACTTTCTTGATGATCGAGAGCGTGATTTCCAATATTACCGGCCATAGAGAAATGTCTTTCACATGAAATGCGCGACGTCACCATCGGGCCTTATAGCCGCTGCGGAGATTAAACGAAATGGTTAAGATGAAAGTTAAAAAATCGAGTTTGGATCGAAAATCGGAGATCAAATCTCGATCTCGATTTCCTCGATCTTTGGAATGGGAAAAATCGACCTTCAATTTTAATCGAAATCGATTTTTACATCACTAAGCATCAGCAAGGAGACGGGAGATTATGAGGTGAAGGTGTAAGGGAAAGGAATGGGAAACATTATTTCAATCCACAAAGTCATTTACATCGGTGGTGGTGGCGATAATTTATGAAGCTCGTCTGGAAAAGGAAATTGTCCTCCAAGGCGTATTTAATAGCATCTGCCACACAAGACGCCTCTCTCGGCAGGGATGGTAATTACATCTTCAGCGCAAAAACAAGTGAACAGATATTCACTGGCACCACTCAATGGAATATCGAGTATTTATGGGAATATCTATGATAAAATTGTAAATTTTGAAATTGTGATGCATGCAGTGATGTTTGGTATTCTTTCTCTATCGCTATTCTGGAAGTTTTATTCTGGACAGAAAATCACACAAAATTAGCGAGTCTAGACTGTTGGTTACAAAAAAATCCGTGACTCAAGAGTGAATTGTTATTATGCATTTAAAGTTATAACTAGTTTTTGCGCAAAAGTTTAAGTTACTTGCATAATTACTCGCTAACGTGATAGCTTTGTCAGCGGGTAGAGATCTCTCCAGCCTGTCTCTGTCTCCAGAGGGGTCTCTGGCTCAAATCCCACTTGAAGCCTTCGGACACCCCCAAGCAAAATCCTCCAAGAGGGTTTTCTATTATTTTTTTATTGCCTAAATCGAAAGATTATTACTCCTGGAGTACGTATTCAACGCTTTTAGATTTTTAAATGACCATATCGATTTTTCGCGATTAAATAAAAAGTGAAAATTTTCAAGAGCGCGAAAACGCGACGGCCAAGTATGAATGATGGGAAAAGTCCGTGTGACGTATTTCTGGTTCCCCCTGCCACCTTGGGGCGAGGCTTGAGCGCTGATACGACGCAGGCTGCTAGCAGGTAGCTGAGTACCCTGCTAGCAGGTAGCTTGGCTTAAATAAGGATTATTATTCCCCTATCAAACGAAGGAAAATTTCGGACCATGGGCAATTTTAATAAGTGATTATTAAGAGATGCTTCCCCGGGCTCTGTGCCTCATGCATGGATCGGTAATCTCAGACGATGTAAAACTCCTATCTACTCGTATAGAAACTAGGTCCCTGTGACGTCACGTGGAGTGGCATCGCATGGGCGCCAATCTGGCCTTTTTCAAGTGAGGTTAGAATTGAGTATTAACTTTCGTCTAAACTGGGATTTCTAAAACAAAAATTTTGTGTATTATGAATACACTAATGGTGACTAACGAATTGCAATCAATTTCGTTTTCTTTGATCAAGGAAACTACCCTATTAGCTAAGTAATTCCACCAATTACGTCTGAAAATATTGATCAAACACCTAAACGTATTATTTTAACTCTGAAATAAAGAGGAACTAAGAGATCTCAGCAACAACATATTTTCATCTCCTGAAAGCGAAAAAAAACACGTAGGGATAATCGCTCTTGAGCAAAAGCACCAGCGCGTCATGACGGTTTTCGCCACTTGCGCCTCCTTATTGCGCGGATGGAAAATGAAAAAAAAAATAAAAAAGAGAGGATGGATTTAAGGAAGGGGGGCGCTTAGACAGGGTTAAGAAGTTCCCGAGGCTGTTTGTTGCATGGAGAGTCATGACGTTCACAGATGCTACGGAGACGGCTAGGCGCAACGTAAATCCATCATTACAAATCAGGCACGAAGGGTATTGGTCGTAAATAAAATGACCGGAGAAAAGGCAGAAAATAAAGGATTCCCTTTTGCGACCGGCTCACCGGCACTTTCGCGCGGCAGAGGGCACATCACGATATTGACGCGTAATAACTGACACTCGCCGGGCTGACGAGGTGTTAACCCGACCTGCGATGGCAAAATAGGGTCAGGGAGCACCGACGCCCGACGCCGTACCCTCATAAAGTCACCGCAGCCTGTTAGTCGTTCTGAACGGGAAACGCGTTAACCGCAGAGGCAAAAAGTTTTACGACGCGCTCGCAATGTATTCTGGGAGTGAAGCGGGCAAGACACATAGTCGAACGAAGGGCAAAGCGAAGCCGTTCCCGTCTAGAGGGTCCCTTAGCGACGGATCATCATTTTCCCCGTCTCTTGACGTTGCTTCGTATACATTTTGATCCCGCCTTTGACGCTTCCTAGTGGCATACCAAAATGTCTCCGCACCTGCGGTTTCGTGAATAGTGTCACGCGATCACGCGATAGTGATGGCAGCTTCAGAGATGGGCAAGATACATATACAGTAGATTCCGTTTAAAGGGCAGCCGCTTAAATGGAGCAGATCTTGAAGAACAGAACCCAATAGAGGAATATCCCAGAGTATTCTCCGCTTAATTGGGACAGCATGCCGCTTTATAGGACCATGAGTCGACAACATAGATTCTATGCTCGCGACGAAATTAATTTTTTTTGTTTTCAGAATACCATTTTTTAAATTTTCCTCCTTTGATTTACTCTTATTTTTCACAAATGTTCCTATTGTTGCCCTATTTTGAAAGATCTTGTTGTTATACTATCCGCAATAGGATAGGACATTTCTTTAATAGGACTTAATAAAAGACATTCATTCAGAGTCGCCCGAGGCTGTGAAAAATATTTTTAAATAAATTGTTACAATTCTTAAAAATGATACTAAATTAAGTAAACGCGCTGATTTATTAATCAAATTAATAGATTAATAAAATTATATTGCATTACAAACATTCATTAGTCTTCTTTCTATCATTTCAACGTTTGTTCATGCCCTTATACAGGATAGTTCCCCTAATAGTGGCAGCCGCTTAATTGGCACAAAGAGCACAAGTCCCGATGTGTCCCAATTAACCGGAATCTACGGTATAATTAATAAATACATAAATAAATAATATGACGTTTTACATCAATTGTATTTTAGATAAAAAATTCAAATTATTTTCGAACATTCTTAGTGCCACCTACATGTAGCAGCAGTGGCGAGAAATTCCATAGGTATTTAAAGTTAGTGAAACATCTTCGACACAAAATTTCTGTTGCGTCTTTTTTTGGTATATAGGCATGCGTTTTTATTTTACTCTAATAGGGTAGTTTCCTTAATCAGAGAAAACGAAAGGCATTGATTGCGATTCGTTACCCACCATTAGGGTTTCCATAATATACAAATTATTTGGTTTTAGAAATTCCCGTTAAGACGAATGGCAATGGTCAATTTTAACCGCATTTGAAAAAGGCCAGTTTGGCGACCATGTGATTCCACTCCACGTGATGTCACAGGGACCTAGTTTCTATACTAGTAGATAGGATTTTTACATCGTCTGAGATTATCAATGCATGCATGAGGCTTATAGCTCAGGGAAACGTGTCTTAATAATCACTTATTAAAACTGTCTATGGTCGGAAAGTTTTCTTCGCTTGATGAGGTATTAATAACCCTTATTTAAGCCAAGCGCTACCAGCTATCAGGACACTCTGCTATGTACCTGCTAGCATCCTGCGTCGTATCAGCGCTCAAAGCCTCGCCCCAAGGTCACCTCACACGGCGACAGCGGGAACCAAAATGACGTCACACGGGGTTTTCCCAGCATTAATACTTAGCCGTCGCGTTTTCGCGCGCTTGATATTTTTCACTTTTTATTTAATCGCATAAAATAGATATCGGCATTTAAAAATCAAAAAATGTGAAATTCGTACTCCAGGAGAAATTATCTTTCGATTTAGGCAATAAAAAAATAATAGGTTAACACGTTTCCTGGATTGGAAGAAAAATAAGAAACATAGTTTTTTTTAAATACACGTAATATGTAAAAACAAGGACTAGGAATGATAAAATAAATATTTGCCATGTTTTTACATTACTCCAACTTCTTCTATTAAAATTTAATTTAAATCCATATTCCTGAGCTTATGGCGATGGTGTAACGAGAAATAATAGAAGCATAATATATTTCTGGACACAAGAAAGCCATTTAAGCATTACTTTCTTTTAATGAGATACGATAAAGCTGAAATGGGGACATAAAGCAATATTTATCAATCCGTGAACTGAATAAAATACAAAGGAAAGCTGCGCGATTCGTCAAAAACTTCTGCGGGCGTACATAAATCTTTACACAGATGATAAGCGAATTAGGCTGGGAGCCGCTAGAGACTCGGAGGCTGCGCGTAAGGTGTAAATTATATGAGCAATTGAGGATGGATATCTTTAGGACCGAAACGGAGAACATCATGTAAGAGCTTTACTATATTTTCAGGCCCGACATAAGCGATACCTTAAGAGTGATTTTGGGATAGATACGGGAATTAGTTTTTTTCCGAACCATAAAGGACTTTAATAAATGCTTTACGTCAAATATGTAAACAGCTGGTATACTAACACCCCGTGCAACACTCATTTTTAAGTGGCTTTTGGGATAGTATTTAGATGTATATATAGATGTATTTCTCTTCTTTTCTTCATTCACCGAAAGAATTTATAAATGGTTTCTGAAAGCAGTGGGAAGTTTCGCGGATAAATACGGCTAAATTTGGAGAAGTTTTTTTTAAGGTCCCTGGCCCGCGAATAATCTCATTTCAAATCCATTAGTGAGTATTTCAACGCTCTTATATTAAGTGAAGCTCGGAGAACTCTCCGGAACGCAGCTCTTCAAGCACTCACCATCCGAATACACGCGAGCGAAAACCCATCAAGACCCTGAAAAAGAACTTAATTGCGACCGTCGGGCATTCCCAGGCACAGAAAAAAATAAAGACGAATCAGAGAAAAATGGAGGGAGGATATATTCTACGAGGAGGCTATTTAAAGGTCTTCCATTTTCCTCGTTAGCTAAACGAGCGGTTTTTCCCTCAGGAAAAAAAATGAAGTTCTCTCTTCGCGGAACCAAAAGAATAGTGGCGGAAGGGAATCAATCTGCTGCTCAACTCAGAATTGGTACGAAATTTTTCCGATTACCCTCAAAATGCAGCAATGACTGCGTGATTTTGAGCAAACGAAAGAGATGATGGAAACAAGAGAAAAAAGTAGGGAAACGATAGCGTGTCGAAAAAAACCACGATAGTCTGATTATCATTTTTGCGATGGCAGGATCGGGAGCACCACCAAGGGGAAACGTAAATAAAAACTGCCTTTAAAGTAAATAAAATTGGTAACAAATATATACATGAACTAGGTAACCCGTGGAAAAAATATCGCACTTTTACTTAGATTTTACTTTAATATTTTTGACTACTTATGTTACGTTTCTTTGGTTTAGTTAAGGATTTTAAACTTTTTTTTTGAAGTTTAGAATGAAAAAAATGTTTACAGCCGATATACCTCGAGCGAGTAATCGATTTGGAAAATCGAAACTTTGAAGACAAATTAATGGATAATAGTGAAATCTGAGATTGTATTTTTTGTCAGTAGCCGGTGATTCAACGTTCAAAATCATACCTCAATTATCACTGTAGGTGCAGCGTTAACGGAATGACAGAAAATGGCTTTTCTGTAATAATATACATGATTGCTAAAAAATTTGCCCTGGACCGGGGATGGAGCCACGGATCTTTGACGTACCGGGCCACTGCGTAGACCACCACACTATCCATGTTCCTGATATCCCATGACAATAGGGTAGTTTCCTTCATCAAAGAAAACGAAAGGCATTGATTGCGATTCGTTACCCACCATTAGTGTATTCATAATACACAAATTATTTGGTTTTAGAAATACCGGTTTAAACGAATGGCAATGGTCAATTTTATCCTCATTTGAAAAAGGCCAGATTGGCGCCCATGCGATGCCACTCCACGTGGCGTCACAGGGACCTAGTTTCTACACGAGTAGATAGGAGTTTTACATCGTCTGAGATTACCAATGCATGTATGAGGCACAGAGCTCAGGGAAACATGTCTCAATAATCACCTATGAAAACTGGCTAAGGTCGGAAAGTTTTCTTCGTTTGTTAAGGTATTAATAATCCTTATTTAAGCCAAGCGCTACCTGCTAGCAGGGTAATATGCTACCTGCTAGCATCCTGCGTCGCATCAGCGCTCAAAGCCTCGCCCCAAGGTCACCTCACTTTCGGCAGCGGGAACCAGAACGACATCACACTGAGTTTTCCTGGCATTCATACTTAGCCGTCGCGTTTTCGCGCGCTTGAAAATTTTCACTTTTCATTTAATCGCGAATAATAGATATCGTCATTTAAAAATGTAAAAGTTTGAAATACGTACTCCAGGAGTAATAATCTTTCGATTTAGGCAATAAAAAAGTAATAGGAAACCACCCTATTGTAAGGAGGGTCATGGCAGTAGGCGTAAGGCCCCCTCGGCCCATCAAGAATGACAACGCGAGGGAAAAAGAACTTCAATAAAGCCACAATCGGTTTAGAATCTCAAACCTGTGCTAAAGCCGCGCATGGCGGTAATATATGCTTAATATTTCTACTCTGCCGCGTAAAAGACGGTGAAATTTACATGCACATCCATGAAAAATACACTCCCTAAACCGGGAATCGAACCACGGAACCTTGACTTTCCTTGCCACTGCGCAGACAAATGATTACTGTTGTCTGCAGCTAAGTGTTTTGGCTACTACACTACCATGCCTAGCGTAAATTTCAATATGATAGCGTTAATTTCAAATTAATAATGCGTCAGATAACAAGACAAAATATAACTGTGTCCACATTAATAAGTACCTACTAATTTTTTAAGATGGAATCTATATGCGTGGCATATAGGTGATGCTTGATAGAGCCTATTCTATTTATGATAGCTCAAGTTTGAAACAAAAAATTCGTCAGCATAAAAAGAAAAAAATAATTCCGGCCGTACTATGTTTTTTGTGCTGTCGCACCAGTCACAAAAATATGCTATCATCTTAAAATGTTCAGAATATACAAAACAATTCCTTGTTAATAATTACGTGTACCTCAAGCGAAAAACAATTTCCTTCGAGAAAATACAAGTCAATAAGGTCTGACGAAACATGATGGAACCCCTTCATGATAGTGCAGAAAGTAAACGCGATAGCAGATTTCACAATTATTAATTGATGCGATTGATTTATATGCATCAATAATCATCAGGCATTTATTATAGCCTTAATTCCATGATATTTCTACAAATATATGGAAAAATAGCTATAATAAGGGCCTAGTATAGAAACCGGTCGCTTTAATATATTATGGGCGAAACTGCCATTGCTTTCCTTTCCACAGTATCAACAAGTCACCGTAATTAATACATTGAAAATTTCAAGATAGTGGAAGAAGCTTCAAGCAACTAATATAAAGGGTAGCATGAAATAACAAGATAGCAATGAGTACTCTAATAAAGGGTAGTTTTGGTACTTGGGAAAAAATGAGATTGATACTGGCAAAGAGTCCACTGTATATTTCTTGAAATTTCAACGCGATAAACGGGAAATATAAAGTGGAATAGGGCATGACACGATTGTACAAAGTACTATACTGGAGAGAAAAGTTCGTATTTGAGAGAAAAAGAGGTTGATTATGTAAAAGAGTTATAATAATATAATAATAATTTATTACTCTTACATTTTGTCATTACATCTTTATACAAAAACAAGAGAAGGAGCTTTAGATGGTCTCCAAGGTCATAGGACCAAAATTGAGCCACCATCAAATACAAAATGTATGCCAATAAACATAAAATGCAGTAATGATACATGAGTTTTTTTGATAAATAACATCAAAATAAATTTTCAAGTATTTCTTGAGAGAAGAGCCAGTCTTTAGCAAGTCTTAGCATTACATTTGAGGTTTTATTTTTTTAAATTCTAGCGGGCAGTAAATTATATATCTTTGGCCCCATATAAAGAAAACATCGTTTACATAAAGTTAACTTGGGTCTGTTTGCTGCTATACATGACTCAGTCCTTAAATTATATTTGTATTTGTCAGATCCACTCGGCATATTTCCACTTCTGGCAAAAAACAATTTAAGCACTTTGAATAAATACAAATGCCTTAGTGGCAACTAATTTAGGGCCACAAAAAACGGAAATGAGTGCTCATAGTAATTTTTAGAGAATATTACCCTAATTATTTTTTTTTGCAAAACGAGTGCACACTTAAATATGCTCATGTATGCACTGCCCCAGCAGATTATACCATAAGAAATTTTTGAATGAACAAGAGCAAGATAAATGGTTTTTTTTTAAACTGGAAGTGGGCATTTGTTTCGTAGGAAGTAAAATTTGGACAAGACAAGGCAGGCTGGGAGACGAAGTTCACTGCATACTTCTTGAAATTTCGAACGTGATAAACGTGGTGAGTTTTAAACCAGATATATACGCCAGAGAAATCGAGGCAAAACGGGGTAAATCAACGTTCTTTCATCGTCGCATGAGAGATAGACTTCTCTCCCGGGGGTTTCGTTGCAGCGTGCCTCAGTCCCAGCACTGCACCGCACGCGCTAAACTGGGAGACGGAGTTGAAAGTGCGGTCGCGGCGGCCTAGCTATCGATCTAATGGCCTCGTGGCCTCCGGAGGTTTCCGCCAAGCATGGAATATGAGAGGCTGGTGTTCATCAGGTGGTGGGAGACACAAAGAGTGAGGGATGTTCGTCGCGAGGGAGGGGGGAAGGAAAGCTAAAGAGGACCCTGAGTGGGTATCCCAGGATACAGGGGGACAGGAATACCCGTACATTGAAAAATAGACTAAACCTTTTAGATAAATTCAAGAGCAGTGTCTTTTCTAACGAGGTTAACCATATCTTACGGACGCCAACATACTACGGAAGATCAGATCATGTAAATAAAATAAGAGAGATAGATTGTAGATCAGACAGGTTCAGACTGTCTTTTTTCCACGATCAATAAGGGACTATAACGGCAGCGATAGAACTCATAAATAGATTGCATGACTTGTAGTGTAGCCTACTAACATATGTAAAACTTAATGCATGTTCTTAATTTTATTATTATTTCTAACAGCATCTGGTAGTGTAATTTGTTAGTATACGTGACGCTTTGAGGACCGTGTGATGTGCATGTGGGAGTCCAATTGCATGCTGGTGATTGATCACCCCCTGCCAAACACCCTAGAGGTGGCTCGCAGGGTATTATGTAGATGTAGATGTAAAATACCAAGGGTGGTGGAGATCCGTAAATTTATGCTACAAATAATAAATAAATTCATTCATTGCTCTAGGAGTCTGCAGGGATGGCAAGTGAAACGAAACGAAAATGTTTCGTTTCGACCCGGAGCGAAACGAAAATACGAGGCCTGCAGGCGTTCTCGGATCTAAAAATATTTCATCGCTTCTCTAAAAGTTGGTAACATCGATTTGTTTAACCCCGACGAGGCGCCTAATAAGGGACAAGTCGTCTCACTAAGCTTCCTTTATTACCTTCTACCATCTTCCGATTTATATTATCAAAGATAAATGACCTCCTAGCAGCATACGCGGGATGAATTTTGCTGTATTGGAGGCGTGGGAGGGGTAGAAGCGAGCGGGGAGGGGAGGGGATCGGCCTGCGGCTCTTGTATCCGCGACGCTGCGTGGGCGTTGGAATATTTTCTTCGCGGGCGCGGACTCAAATTAGGCATTTTGTGGCTAAACGGTAGCAGATACGTCAAAATGCACGAAATTTTTTAACTGAAAGGGAAGTAACTCGGCAAAATCTGTAGGAAATGACCATAAAATACTATATTTTTCGTATTTCGACCTTCCCCCCCTTAATTGCATTTGAGCGAGGGTCAGGGGTTCACCTAGAGGTCTCAAATTTTTCAGGCCTTATTTTTGATCGGTCCCACAACTTTTTTTCATTGGGCCACATGGATTTGAAAAAAATCGATTTTTCCGATCCGCCCTACTACCCATGCTTCGTATGTGGTACGGTTAGTTCACGTGTGTTTAAGCGAGTTATTGGCACTTGAAAAACTATTAAATTTAGTTCTTCAGCGTTTTTTTGTAATTCTAAACGCTAAGGTAATTCACTGTGTGGATTTCACGGGTGAGATAGGAGCTCGTTCGCTTAGTCTTCGGCGATATATATAGCTATCAATAAATGTGTACAAAGTTAAGCCCTGATTATGGTTTAATATAAATAGAAACGTTGGCTATAACTTTTTTGCATAACATACGTTGACCTACACTCCAAGAAATATTTTAACATGAATTAAACGAGGTCAAGATAAGGAAAAAAAAATTATTAACTGGATTTACAACTAAAAGATGATGAAATACGAAAAAGCCTTTCGAAGCGCTACATAAACGCAGGAGTTCGAATTAATGTGCGGAATTCATTTGAGAGAACTGTGCAAGAGCAACCTTGGGGGAGGGACCATACCTCCGACATCGTGAGCACTTTCCGAATTTCCTCGAATCACTGTCCCCTTGGGTTTCACGGTTGCCATGGGAGAGCGACAGACATGGAGGAATTGCAAATCCCTAGAGATTGCGGGCTGGACACAGCGGTCATCTTGTTTGCAGATGTCGAGTGCATTAGGTTTGATGTGCTTTGGCCTGGCGGAATACACTGGCTAGTTGACTCAGGATAATTGATAATGATAATAATGTTTATTGATCCATATTCTGTCAAAACAAAGGAATAACAAAACATTAGGAGCTTATTAAACATATTAGGAACTTTAGGTAACCTAGAAGGCGGAACTGTGTTTAGGTTACCATCGTTATAATGATCTTCCATGTTTTGTTTTCAATAGCAGAAGAACAAAATATACCAACATAATAAAAAATAAAATATTTGACTGAAAATATTATTATAGTTATCAAAATTGAATCATAAAAGTGAAAGGACAAGTAAAGAGCTAATTTTTTTTAACGTTATTATAAAAATATGAAGATTTAACGCCCTTTTGTACTCAGATGGTAATAAATTGTAGATTTTTGATTATCCCAGTCATTACGCCCCTAAAATGGACCAACTATGGAATATTTTGGGTTGGTTACGATTTCTTCTTTTCTAATGTTTTTTTATGTGATGAATACGAATCTCAGATGAAATCAATCGATTCGGCTTTTACTTTGCGAAAACCTATGTTGAAATGAAAATACACAACCCTGGTAACTTTTCACTGGAAAATTATTTTTTGGTACGACGCGCTTCGACGCTGAGGCGTCATTCTAAATTCTACCGATAAATAATTTTCCAGTGAAAAGTTACCAGGGTTGTGTATTTTCATTTCTACGAATCTCAAGTTTGTCAACAAAATGTCGCGACACGACATTTGAAAATATCTCAAAACAGTAAAATCGTTTCACTTTTTTTGTTATGGTATTTAGAGGAGGTGACCGACAGCTAGCGTTTTTTCGCCATAAGAGAAGGGTGGAGAGAAACCCGGCGTCGGTATTATCCCGCTCTTAACGAAAGGCGCCAAGGGGACCAAGGCTACACATTCCAAACGACGGACGGAGTGTTGCGCTTGAAATACCCTCTACACAACTTTCAAGCAGGGATCGGGCAGTCTCAGAAAATGCTCAGCCACCGCCGGGATTTGAACCCAAGTCCACGGGGTGGGAAGGCAACACACTAGCCACCACACCAACCCGATCCCTGGGTCTGTTAACAAAAATATCGTGACGCAACATTTAAATATATCGCAAAACATGATTATTGTTTTAATTTTTTGTTAATAATTTGGAATCTATCAAACAAATTATCCCTAGATTCAAAATTACAGTATAAGAGTATCTTAAAAATTTTATCCCTCCAGTTTTTTCCTCGGGCGAGCCGTTTGGACTCCAGCACTATTTTGAATTTGCCGTTTTTTTTGTCCTTCTCCACTGAAATCCAAATTCTATACCAATTCCGTTGAAATCAACGGGCATTTCTTCCAGCCATTGGTTTACTCACTTTACTTGTTTAATCAGACGCAGAAGAGTCTGATGAAAGATATCATGTCGCCATTTCGAAGATTTTGTACAATAAACGTAGTGAAATTAAATGCAGGGCTGGTCAAATATTACAAAACTTGATTTTCCGTTTGCTATAATAATAATACGCCTTTAGTGGGCGAAATTGGGACTAGAAAGTCCCATCTTCCATCTAACCCCTCGTAAAACATGAAATTTATGCAGATAAATACATAATCAAGTTGCTCATGAAATTACATGCCGAGAAAGTACAGAAAGAGAGATAGAAGTTCCATTTTCAATCAACAAACGAAATTATAAGTCAACTAAGTTAACATTTATCAAGAGTAAAAATAAGGAAGCAAGCGTGGGAAAAACCTAAGGGTATTGACTGTCGTTCTTATTGGAAAAAAAACAGCAGGAAAACACCCATACAAGAAGGGGGGCGTGAAAAGCCTGCGAAAACCTGCTGAGAAAGAGCTAATGTAAACCTGAGTATCTACAAATACAAGAAATCACAAGGATATGTCACCGAGTACCTGGAAAGACAAAAGAAAATTAGATGAAGGCGGAGGAAATAAGAGTTGAATCTTTCCTACTGTTCCCATGATGTTACATGTCTCGTTTTTGTTCTCGAAGAAGTTTTACGTGTGGTGCCCTTTTGAAGGGAGCGAGTGATGATGATTTACGTAGCGGTAAGTCAATGCTGTTCCATTCGCGGCATTCAGTAACAAAGAATGATTTATTGAATCTGAATTTCCGGTGATGAGGTATAACGAGTTTTTCATTTCCCCTCGTATTTGAGTCGTGTACTCTACTAAGTGTTCGAAATTCGTCTCTGAGGTATGCTGGTGTATGTGTTTGTAAAATTTGATAGAGAAGACCAAGGATATGCGGCCGGCGTCTTGAACTTGGTTTCAACCAGTTGAAATTGCTACTATAATTGGTAGTATGATCTGATATATGTGAATTAAATATGAACCAAATGCAGGCGTTGAAGGAGTGGTGAAGTTATAGCCTATAGTAAAAGAGGTAACATATTTAGATCATTGTCAGTGGAACTTCATCAATTTTTTTAAATAATAATAAATAAATTGTTTATTACTCCAAAAAAATAAAAAGTACAGAATAGAATTAATTACATAAAAAGGAGTAACTTTAGGTAGCCATTAAGGACAACCTGTTTTATAGCTACCATCATTTACATAGGGTCATGCTGACACATAAACATTTTAGGCACTACATTTGAATTGAAGTAAGTACGTACATGTATTACATGGCATTATATCATATAAAAAAGTCCTCCATTCTAAACAACCAAGACCGTATATTGATATTGACTGTACATTGAATTATCATTGTTACTCAGTTTTCTAAAAAGAATAGAGCCTTACCTAAAATGCTACTCTTTAAATGCAATGAGGTTCGGAGGAACAGGATTAATTAATAGGGGGATGTCGAACGTCGAGGCAGGATAAGTAGATAGCGGGGCGGACAATAGCCACTAGCCGTTTGAATCCTATCCCAAAGCCCACTCCGACTAAATTGTTGGCTTCAATGGAATTGCTCGCGTACCCCAGATCGACCGAAGCGCTACCCGGACAAGCTTCTGCGTCATCCCCAAGGTAACCATCCCCCAACCAACCTTCCATCAAACTGAATCGTGCAGCCTTCGTGATCATGCCATTTTCGGCTCAAGAATGCTCGCAAGCCGATCACGAAGTTCCGAGGCAAGATGCTTTAGAGATGGAGCCCCGCGACGCGAACATCAAGGAGATGGCCCCCAAATCAAATTCCTGAGCTCACCCCAGGTTCGAGAGAGTCTTAATTAATGAGAACTTTGAAGGCTTGGACGGAATTCCAGAGAACACAATGTCGATGAAGGGATGGAGATATTATGAATTCCAGAGCAACAAGGGGAGCAACCTGGGATGATGAAGTATAAGAAAAAAGAAAACGATACTGGCGCGTACCCTCGGATGAAGAGAAATTGATTAAATCCGCCGAAATTAAATTGATTGATAAGAATGGAATGTCTACACGTTTCAGCATTAGAAAGTAAAATGATTCACATAACATGAATCATTTTCAGCGACGAATATAAGTTTATTAAAGCTCTGAAATTAGATTAAATAGAGAAGAAGAGAATGTCTACACATTTGGAATATTGGAAAGTGAAATTATTACATGCCTAACTCGCGTAAAAATATTAAAATTTCAGCCATAAATTTCAAAACAGATCATCGATTCCATTCCACCTAGTTTTGAAACAAAGCACTCCTCTCTCTGTACATGCTCTCAAAGCCATTATTTCCCCTTTTTTCTCGAGATAAATACGTTGAACGTCATGCAATTCTCATTCACATATTTATGCAATAAATCCGAAATTTAGTAGCCTCATGGATACAAATGGTAAAAGAGAAAAGAAAGATCAAAATCTTTGCGGCCGATCAGGAGTAACATGATTGTTGTGACTGTTCATAGTGCTTCGGAGTCTTCGTCTTTGCAGATGATATGCAAAATATTTGGTCAACTTTTCGGTATATACCTTCATTTATATACCTTCATTGGGACTATGAAGGAATATGGTAACATAAATTTTTTACATAAAGGCAAGAAAGGTTGTTACAATGTTTTTTACTACAAGAAAATAAAATAATTCTATTGTAAATTAATTAAAACAAAGAAAAATGAATTTTGACATGCCTTTATTGCAATGAATGTGATTTGTTTGTTTATTACACGTTTAAGTCAACGTTTAAAATTGTGGTCAAGAGATAGGAAAAAAACTGCTTATAGTTACATCTCAACGGTTTTTTGTTCAGTCAAACATATTCATTCACCCTGACGACGATGAACGAGTCGTCCGTCGAAACGTTGGAAATAAATTAAACCGGTGGAAACCCCGACAAGACAAGGTTTGAGCAAGGACAAAAGACAAGGGAAGGGTTTCACGTCGATTTTTCATGAGAAGTGGAACTACGGGGTTATTATTATACAAACGTCCTTCCTTTACCGTACGAAGACCGCGTATTACTTTACCAAGACCTGACCTTACGCTGTATAAACGTTGTTCCCAGTTTATAGGCCCAAAAGTGTACAACTTATTACCTGATTCATGTCTGAAAGCAAAAAATAATATCGCAATTATGAAAAATATACAGTCTTGGTTGTTTAGAAGGCAAAGTATAGAGGATATTTTTCTTTGATATAATACCATGTAATACATGTACGTACCTACTTACTTCAATTCAAATGCTGTGCCTAAAATGTTTCTATTTCAGCATGACCCTATGTAAATGATGGTAGCAATAAAACATGTTGTCCTTAATGGCTACCTAAAGTTACTCCTTTTTATGTAATTAATTCTATTCTGTAATTTTTATTTTTTTGGAGCAATAAAACAATTTATTCATTATTATTAATATTTCCCGCAAATAATTCCCAGAGAAAGAATTATTATAACATATTTGAAATTAATAACTTCTTATGCGTGGGTAGGAAGATGAATTCTTCGACTTATCCTGCACGAGAGAACATTTTGCTAAAAAAAAGTGACGGCGACGAAAAAGAGGAATATTCTTAACTTAATTCCAAGTGGAGAACCGAGGAAAAAAACTTATCTCGATGTATTGATCACGAGATTCCGGAATAGAAATTGTAGGGGAGGGAGAAAAGAAAGGGTTGGATCACATCCAACCACTTTCCATTTGCATTATAATCACCCGCGTCAAAATCGTCGCTAAGAAGTGTCGCAGAGCCATTTCATCTCCCTGAAAACTTTTTTGGCTTTTACACAATTATTGCAAGCAATCGCTCTGCAAGCTCTATTCGCTATATTAAAGAAATGAAATGTCATCATACCATGTAGCATATTCTTTCTCTTTACATTTTCAACGATGAGATCTTCGTGTTAATATTAAAATTAACTACCAAACTGAAAGTCCATAAGGCAACAAAACAAAGCTGGCGGAGGGAATGCCCGTCTATCTAATTGTAAGTTAGTTTTATCTCAAAGCATATATAGGAAACCACCCTATTGGAAAGCTACAAAAAGAATAAAAATTAAGATTCAGGAGATACCGGTTTTTCGAAAGCTGCATCTTGAATGTACTGAAGGTCGTCGAAATAGTTTTCTTGGATACTTCACTATTACTTATATCACCATTTTAAAAGTGTATAGTGTAATATCCAAGAAAACTTATATAGGAATACCAGAAAGTTGGTAATGAGTTAGTGAATTTTAGTCGAAAAAGTGTTGAACAAGGTAGGAAATCTGTAAAAAAAAGTAAGTAAAGGGGAGAGAAAGAATTTAGGTTGGTACAGTAATTGATTGTTAAAAAAGGTGCGGGTGAGAATGTGAAGAGAAAAGAACGAACTATTTCAGAGTATCGGTGTTTACCATTTAAGGGAGTGTAAATGAAAGAAAGACCATAAATACGTTCAATGCTATCAGGCTCAACTATGTGGAAGTTGATATTTACAAATGAAATGAAGACTTCGTTGATTTCCACTGATTTATTTCCTTTGTTGGACATGTTCCGATCCATAGAGGTCATTTTCAAGTAAAAATGAAAAAAATGATTGTTTAAGGCGTAACTTGGTGAAAGCAATTCGTAATTAACATTAAAAAGAAGAACTTTGTACTTTCACATAAATATTTATTCACAAATTTACGACGATGGTTTCAATGTTAGACGTCATCATCAGGTGAACTTTACCGAGGTCCATCACATCCTTTTGTACCAGGCTAGGAGGGGGGCCTCCTCCCCCTTACTCCTTTCAAACCATATGACCAAGTTCTTTCCCCCTCCCTCTTCTCTGTTGACCAATCCGTTCAACCTAGTAACCTTCCTCCTTACCCCTCCTAGCCTGGTATAAAAGGATGTGATGGACCTCTCCAGAGTTCACCTGATGATGACGTCTAACGTTGAAACCATGGTCGTAAATTTGTGAATAAATATTTATGTGAAAGTACAAAGTTCTTCTGTTTAATGTTAATTTAAAAATGAAAAATTACATGAAAATGACCACTATGGATCGAAACATGTCGTACCAAGAAATTAAATAATCCGATAAATGAGTGGAAGTCAGCGAAGTCTTCTTTTCATTTTTCAGACTATAAATTTTCTCAAGAGTGGATGGTGGGACCAATGAATGGTCATAACATCATTTCAGTGCGAATTAAAGAGGTTAGAACGCGATGTCGAAGAGACGGAATGAAGAAATTAGCAGTATGTTCTAGATTTTTCAAGTCGCAAGGAAAGGCAGTGGATTCAATAAAGGAGGTGTCTATCCACATCTAAAATAAGAAACATCCAAATAAGAGATGAACTGGGTGTCCAGGCAGTCACTGGCAAACTACAAGACTACAAACATAGATGGAAAGAACATTTACTTCGAATGCCAAATGAAAGAATTCCAAAACAAGCAATGGAATGTCAACCATTTGGCAAGAGAAGTATAGGAAGACCAAGGAAAAAATGTTAATGTGGAGCCCGAACAGGCTTAAGAGCCTCATCCCGGAAGGAAGAAGAAGAAGAAGTCTATCCACATCACTATTTGGCTGCACATGATTCACAAAATGTTGTTGTAACAACGAAAATCGTCGTGAGAACTTTAATTCAGTGGAAATATTTCAATGCCTTATTTAACTAATATTAATAACTGTCACCTCATAGTGCCACATATCACACAAGATAGATTTCATATTTAAGCATGACTAACGGTAATTATAAGAGGCCAACAATGAAGATAAAGATGTTTAATTCAATGATATATGTAACGTTATCGGCATAAAGACCCTGAAAGGGCGCTGATGAAGGAATTTCTCCCTTTAAATCTTCCGTAACTGTGCGGGGTAACTCAGTTACCCCAAATTATGTTAATGTTGCATAAGTTTTTTATTTTTTAATTTTGTCCCTTGACATTTTTTAAATCTAAACTCGACCACTTTTTCGTTATATAATAGGTGACGAAATTTCTTTTTTACATTACATTTTTTTTTTAAATTCAATTTTTATTGGTAAAGTAACTGAGTTACATCTGTTGGCGGGAAGAAAAAAAATTGTTTTTTATATGAGTGCAGGGATAAAAGTTGGATGCAATAAATTTTATTACATTATAACTTCAATAAAGTAAATTCTACATGATGGCACCTTTTGTAGTAGTATTTTCATAGCATGCTAGTCAAAGTACAGTTAAAATAGCAAAATATGAAATATTCCTGTCATTTCGCACAAAATCAACCTAAAAACTAAATGTAGCCTACAATATATTTATAAATTATTTTAAAAAAATTATGATATCATTAAAAAAAAGAGCCACGGTGTTGAATCACAAGAAAGACTAATATACAACACATGATTTATGAATTTTAAAAGGGGTACCCGAGATACCCACACAGCCGTTCGCATAAGTTTTCTCGGTACAGTCACGGGAGGGTTAAGTGTGCATTGAAAGCAATTTGGAAAGCAACCTCCATTACCAAAGATCGAAGGCTTGGACCTGGCTGCAGTGGTTGCTATGGCTTTCATACCCAAGGAAGACCCGAAATTACGTGCATTATTTTACTCCGGAGTCAACTGGAAACCGCTTTTGTTTGGAAAACAGAGGATACTCGCAACGAACATAATGCTCGCCATTCAACTCAGAATTTTCGTGCAGAAAACAAACCTTTCAGGCCTCTTGATGGCTCCACTGCGCATATACAGAGGTAAGTGCAATATTTAGCCGTACCTGTAAAGATAGAAGAATACATAAAATTACTATGTGCTGGAAGATAGATTTACCACAGAAACCATAACTAAAAATAGGTTACAATAAACTGCTTGTTCAAATAAGTATTCGCAGACATTTATTGACAGAATACTCATTATTATGCTCAAAAATTATTAAGATAATATTCATCATACCTTATTTTAAATGCGGCATTTACTATTTAAATGTACGCACCGGATGCTAACTTAGAACAATCAAAGACAATAATTTAGTAAACATATAAAATTAATTTCTAATTTTAAGCTATAAGTTTTCATGAGCTAAATGTTACTTTTTTATTTGTTACTCGGTGGACTTCTAATTATAATCATTATAATGACATGGTAATTTTCATAAAGAAATTTCATCCTCCCACAATGCTATCAAAAACAGTCTAGCAGGGATGGCTATGTAATTTCCTCTGACGTGTTGATGATAACAGTTTTGAGAAAAAAATCCTTTGTCCTTATCTTAGAGTCACATAATATTTTTAAAATTAAAAGTTCAAAGGCATGTAGGATAAAGATTATGAAGACATTCATGAATGCTAAAAGTGAAATTATTTAGCATTCAAGAGGCATATGCCCCATTTTCCTACTTAACTACCGCAACGAAGAGCTTCCCGTAAAGGAGACTTTAAGATCGTCCATGAATCACGGAGAAGTTCCGGAAATTTATTTTGCTCTCTCTTTAAGAATAAACAATGAAATTTTGCCGAAATACTCTCGGAAATTTATATGGATAAGAGGAAAATGGGATAAAATTATGAGTCAAAGACAACATCCATGGGATTGTATATTAACTGTAAAAACGAGAACGTACAGTGTATTCACCAAAGAAAAGATTAGAAAACAACCGCGTTCAGAGAAACTCGAAGTACGTGTCATAATGAATAGCAGGGAGATTTAGATTTTAAAGAAACAGCTCATAAAAATCAACGAAAAAAGAAAAACAGCCTACAGATAAACGAGTCTCCACGACAATATTGGCTGGAAAATTGAAACAACTTCTATAAGTTATATTCGTAAAATTTAACAGTTTAAATGAGAAAATATATGATTTCCTGAAGGATAGCTACGAGACTTTACTCATCAAATGTAAAATGAGGGATAACACTCTCTTCCACTGAATTTTGTAGAGAATTATAGCGTTTATTTTACCAATATTTTAACATAATATTTCCCTTTTGTTGATATTTTTTTGTAACCTGGATACAAATAATAGAAACTGAAGGTAGGTACTTAAAAATTACGGCAGAATTATTTTATGTATATATATTCTATATTCCACTGGCTGTTTTACTTTAACTTTGTTCTTTAAATAATTATAGCCCTGATGATGTCCGCATTAAACATCGAAACTTTTAAGGGCGATAAGTTGAATTTTTTTCAGTATTGCCAGCAACCAAAACTTCATAGCCTTTCTGAAGCATAAAAAAGTGGTCAATAATTACAAGAAGGCAATTATTATTATTCGTCTTTATTGAGCGAGATTTAGACTAGAAAGTCCAATCCTCCATTTGTAAGTAAGAAGCATATGAGGGGCAACTGCAGAATTAACTTGGAAACTAAGGCAGTATACCAATCTTGGGATTTCCACTCCATGAATGAAGTCATGTAGCATGAAAAAATAAAAACTGAAGTTCTACCAGGCGACGAACGTAAGGTATATGAATGGAACGAGAGATAGATCGGGAAGCCTAACGAAACCTATTTTTTAAGCACAGCTCTTTACCTTTACGGTTTTATCTTTGTATTTTTTAACCATTGCTAGTTCTCTGAACCTTCATGTAAAGAAGATCCGAACGAGCTTTTTGCACTCAAAATCGGATGGGGAACGTTAAAAAGGCATTAGGGCCTAGATGAGAGGAGTGAAGGACTTGCTTAGTACTAGGTACTCTTAGCTTTTAGACGGGATCTCGTTTCTGCCCGGGGGCTGACATTGGCGCAAGAGGATACGAAGAAACGATAGGAGGGGGGGTTGGGACGGGGTTCCGATCTTGCTGCACTCTTGATTCCCGGGTAATGCTCGCCGTCCAGAAATAGAGGTCTGCTGCCGTGAAATTTTAAGCGCCCCCTGATGACTGGATTTCATTTCGCAGGCCAAACGACCGACATGTTAAGGCAATCACATTAGCCAGAAT
This sequence comes from Ischnura elegans, assembly GCF_921293095.1. NCBI lineage: Eukaryota > Metazoa > Arthropoda > Insecta > Odonata > Coenagrionidae > Ischnura > Ischnura elegans. The sequence goes on along the minus strand of NC_060254.1, from coordinate 79,437,492 downwards.
CACGTTTCCTCAATGTTCCAACTCGAGCCCATCTTCGTGGAAGACTGGAATTTAATTTTGATTCCTCCATCATAGCACACGGATACTAAAATGCTCTTCAATGAAGCATTTCATGAACGTATCATGAAAAGAGGTCATTTGCTCAGAATTAACCAGATAAATTTCATAGAACATAAAAAAGTTAAATGGCGAATTTTAAAAAGGTAATACAGTCCATGTTAAAGTTTTCGTGGAATCGAGTGACATAATTACTTATAATGTAGAACAAACTTCACATCGCCATTAAGGAAGACTTTTTCAAAACATCCCAGACTCCCATATTTTATTTTACTCTCATTAAACCTCCTTCGTAGAAGAAAACGAGGCGGAAAAAAGTGAGCAAACATTAAAAATTACATTCCTTTTCCACATGATGATTATTGTACTTCTACCAAGTACCTGGAGTGGAAGTTATTTTAAATAAAAAAAAATAAAATGAAGTATACGACGATTTTAATACCTCTCTAATGGGGATAAAAACTTGTAATGAGTTGAGAACTACCTCAAAAACTGTCCATCACCGAATATAATTTTTTGTTTGCCCGAACAGCCTGAAGTGATATACTACCAAATTTTATGCTTTTGAGCTATACCGATAGTCAGTGGGTCAAAAGTATTTTGCTTTCATATTTATTATAAGAGAATGCAAGAGATATTTTCAATTATTTTAAATAAATTACAAATTTAATAGGTTTAACAAATTTAACGCCTTTTTTAATGCATGCGTTGGTATTACGTATTGCTTGATCCCTTGTATTATTCATCACTCCATCAAGTATTATATTTTTCCATCACTGATGTCGGAAAAAGGATTCGCTTACTTTGAAGATATTTTTTTAGACATGCTCCCATTAATTCATGTCTTTGAAATTGGATGCCTGTCAGAGCGAATTAATATTGGTCTTAATTCTGCATTTCGCTTTTTATACGCATAAAATCACCTGCAACAAACATAAGGAATCCCAATAAAACTCATTGACAGCAACGTGTGTCTTACAGAGCAATATTCTAGTAATATAATTATAATTTAAATATCTAGTTATCTCTCTCCGCAATTCCGAGCCATGCGACAGCGGTGGCTTGTTGCTATTCGGCAAATATTCTCCAATAGTCCTAAAATGAACATAATGTATTGAAATTCATCCATGATTTCCGATTTAATAAGAACTCTGGGTACCGTACGAGATTCAAGAAATGCAGATTTTTAAAGCTAATTTTAAGTCGTACGCTTAGCACAGTCAGAATACGGATTTTGAAATAAGGTTTTCTAAGTAATTTTTAAACTAATACCCGCTATACCCTTATACGTACAAACAATTTTAGCTTTTACTTCATTGCTTTGGACCCAAGTCTTCAGGTGAAGTAAAGTTTGAAAATGTTAAATCGATTTTATAGTATTTTCAAATTACTGCTGCGAAGTATAACTTCTTCCTTGGCAACTGGCTACTTGAAATAAAAAAAGTTTGAGCTGTTTTTAATAATATCATAATAATTTTAAGTCGATTTATGCCATTTTATGACAATACGAAACTGCGTGCGACCTATTCAAGATTACAACTCCAGACTCCCGCGAAGTTACGTCAAGTTAAGTAGCTGTGAAAGAGTCTTAAAACGAGTCAAATACCACGTCACACCACGCTTGGGAGACCCAAACGACCATAGAATCATGTTTAAATCATTGAGTCGAAGGATTTTCGCTGTTTGATGGAAAGAATAGTAGCTGGAGGACTCCGGAATCAGGGATGTTTCTCCTCAGTTTATTAGGCGGAAATAAAGTCGGTGAAAAAGGTAGGGGAAGATCAGTGTGCCGAAGCGGAGGGATTTAATTGGAGAACAATATTAAAGCAAACAGGTGGAGAAGGAGTAAAGAGGGAGAATGAGTGGGTAAACAAAGAAGTAGAAAGAAGAGGACAAATGAGAATGATCAGAAGACTTGGAGAAGAAACAGAAGAAGACGAGAAAGTAAAGGAAGGAGAGCTTGTGAAAACAATTGAGAGTCGCATGAGAAAATAGAGTGAGATCGAGTGGTTTCCAGAGTTGGAGAAGGAAAGGTTGGGGGAGGAGGAATTTCAGCGGAAGTAAGAAGGGAGGTCTTTTGAAGGGGGTAGTGGTGCGTGGGAGGAGGAGGTGATATCCCGTCCACCCCGAACAAATGAATAATGCATTGCCTGGAGAAATAGGAAGTGGAGTCCTCTGCATAGAGGAGAGAGACTCGCAAATGCCAAAAACCTCGTGGATTCGCTCGATTTGGCGAACGCACGACAGAGTAACGAGAAATGTGGTCGTACGGACTGATTAACACTTGGAGAATTTCACGACTCATCCAGCCCTTTACAGCATGTGATCTCTTTAATTATCTCTTTAATAATACACATTCTATGTACAAACGCAACAGTCCTTTGTTGAAAACTTATTTTTATAATAACATGTACGGAAAAAGGCTGCTGAAGTATGTTGTACCTCATACCTTTAATTGTATGCCAAAGGCTTTATGTAATCTCAAATCTTTGGCCGACATTAAAAGAAAAGTGAAAGATTGGTTAATAAGTGATATTGTAAACTTGCAAATTCTTTATTTTAATCTGAAATGTACACAATATATTAAATTATCATAGTTTTGTTTACAAGCCCCTAGAGTTGAAGTTGAAACTTGTAATATAAATGCTATGCTCTCAATGTGCCATATGTTGAATTGAATAACTGGAACCTTCTGTCAAGCCATATGGCTCAGAAGGACCAAGTTTGCATATGCAAATAAAGGCAATTATTATTATTATTTTATATTTTTTTATGTTTTCACAGCATTTTTGCTGGTTGTAGGCGAGGTACGGGTATCACCAAGTACTCTCGTCTCTTTACTCTATTTTGAAAAATTTTCTGACAATCCGGCAAGTATTTAAAATTGCTGCTTTTTGTATGGTAATAAACAAGTTTTTCGGCAGTCCAATAGTTTGAAGACCTTGATGGAGTGAATGAGGCACTACTCCTGTGGCGGAGATAATGATGGGTATTATGTGTACTTTATCTGATTTCCACAATCTCTTGATTTCATTTTTAAGTTCTTCATACTTTTCCATTTTGCTGGTGTAGGCTGTAGTGATATTATGCGAATTAGGTACGGTAATGTCTATCAAGTACGTTTCATTGTGAGTTTTATCTTGAACTACTAGATCAGGTCTATTGCTATGGACTGTTTTATCGGTAATAATTGAACGGTCATAATAAATCTTACAGTGGTCGTTTTCAAGGATGGTTTTAGGTGTGTACTTATAATAAGGAACTCCATTTTCTATGAGTTTATACTTCAGAGCTAATTTCTGGTGTATGATGTTGCATATTTGATTGTGACGGTGTAGGTAGTCTTTTTGAGATAAGTTAGTGCATCCACTTGTGATGTGCTGTATCGTGCAAGATGGTGCTCCATTTTTTCATCACAGTATGGAGACATTTAATAACTTCTGGGTGAATTTTATAGATGTTTAGTACTTCAATAAGCCAGGAATGGGGAACAGAGTCAAAAGCTTTTTTGTAATCTATGTAGCAACTGTGTAGGTTCCTATTCTTTTCTTGTATTTGTTTAAGAATAATTGAATCAATTATCAACTGTTCCTTGCAACCTTTGCTTCCTCTGCGACACCCCTTTTGCTCTTCCGTAAAAATGTGGTTCTCATCTATATGGTTGTTGATGACTTCTGTTATGCAAGAGGTGAAAATTTTATAAAATGTTTGTAGACAAGTTATCGGTCTATATTTTGATGGATCGTTACATGCGACTTCTTTTGGCAATAAATATGTTTTACCTTCCATTAAAAAAACTGGAATATTTTCTGGAAACTTCAAAAATTCGTTTATATATTTCAGTAGATGCTTATTATGCGTATTATTATTATTATCTCGAGAAAAACGGGTTAAAATGAAAAAAGAAGGATATGCCGGCTCTCTATACTCATGTTAAACTGCTATCTACTACAGCACCAACCTTCATAAAATTCTTAATAGGATACAAAATTACATGATCAAATTCCGCATTTTTATTCCATAACTACTGATAAAGGCATAGAAAATTAAGCATACACTTACTTACATACATATTAAACTTGTTAAAGTAAAAATAAAATGTTTAATAGATCCCAAATGCAAGAAAACAAAAAAATCTACCATCAACTACACCCTTAATTCGAATCTAAGGGAGTGGTATGCTTACGATCAGGTATCAACCGGGAAAAAAAGGTAAACGAATTCAAAATAAAAATGTTTGCCTGGAATTGGATGGATGATATGCCATTGTGTTTGAAAATTTTCTTATTCATATATTTTTTAAATTTCCTGAATTCACGTTTATCCTCTTGATTGTATGAAAATCTTTCAGAAAAATGCTGAAGTGATTAATCATTGCTCTACCATAGAATAAGTTGGACTACCATGCCGTCAGTAAATATGTTGTTTACTCTTCTGCTGAAAAAAAATATCACCACATACTCAAAATTCATTTAACAAAACTGATCCAGCAAATATAACACCACGCCATTCCCCATACCGCGGAATTTTGACATAAAACATTAATCTGAAGAAATATCGAAAGTTAAAAAAATAGAGACTACATAATAGCTCAAATACTCAGCACTAAACTTACTTATGCACGAAACTTGAATTCAAACTTTTAAATACTTAAGAAGTAATTTAGCACATGAAATCCTTTACCATGATTGTGAAAACTCATCACAATACCAAAAAGTAGGAATTCACATCACAAATTGTCTATTGAAAATGATTAACAGTTATTTGCACTTGTTAAAATTGTAATGTATAAAACCCACAGTTTCGATTTTAATAACACCAAATTTTAGAAACAAAATGTACTTTATGAAAAATATACTATTATTATTTAAATATTTTTTTACTTAAGTAAAAACACAAAATTTTTCCAGAAAAGAACTGAAAAAGATTGCATAACCTAATTAATCATAATTGATGTGAATACAAGAGAATACTGTATAATGCTATCTAACAAACTAATCAAATACATAAAAGGTATGTCACTTTAATATTCATAGTTTTTTCCTAAATTTTATGTATTTAAGTTAAAATGAATTTTTATTGGATACTTTTATGCTGCAAATTTAATTTTTAATTTTTGACAACCTTTTTAATTTATTCTACATTGTAAATTATTTTCTAGGATAATTATTTATCAAGGATAATAATATAAAGTATAATTACCCTTGAAAATGGAAAACAAATTTTCGAAAATCCGTCACAAATATTTTCTTTGTATACGGACCTAAACCTAAAGATTTCATATCTGTAAAGAATATAAAATATTCAAAAATATTTTTTCACAAAAAAAGGTGAAATATGCGTAAATAAAGTTAAAGTTACGCTCGGAATATTCGCAAAATCTCACGTTCCATTCTGCGAGGTAATTACCATTAACTTCCAAAGCATACTCGCATTTTGAGCTTATTTATTTCTGCGTTGCAATTTAAAATATAATGAGCTCCATCAAATTTTAATTAGAGATTTCGACAGGTATACGAAACAATATAAAAAAGTAATCCCACAGAATTGGCTTGATATTTGCAAATGGCTGAAAACTGCGGAGCAATTTTGAAATTTGGAAGCTTTAAAATGAAATGGAAATTCCGTAAATGGATTGGTATTTTTGTCAAATTGATAATTCACGAAAGCAATAATAGGGTATCAATAGATTTCATCACTCAATTCAGCAAATCAATAGCCATTAACGTAGCGAAGAAATTAAAAAAAGTAGTGGCACAATTTGCACACACAAAATTTAAAAAAAATAATTATCGCAGCTAATCTAATTTCCTTTGGGTCCTTTTCTAATCTACCGTGGCCATATATTGAAAATCTTCCATCCGATTCCATGCAACTATACGAGTCCTAAAATTTCCGTAAAACAAGTAGAATGTTGTAATTAATTTATTATATTGAATTAAATTAAGTCGGAAGTTATTCAATTGCCTTTTGGCTAAAATCAAGAGCATTTATATTATAACACCTTCAGAGTGGAGCTAGGAGCGGGATGTATGTGAGAGAGCATCCCCATTAGTCTCAGTGCCAAATTTATACCTACATCTTCCTTCATTCATATTACCGCAATCCCAATATTGGTATACTGCACCATAGGGTGTTGCTTATTTTTTCTCGGATTTTTGACTTCTACCTCTTAAAATATTCTATGGAGTGCAGAATGGATATCCTAAAAAGTTAAGCTCGATTGTTTAACATTTAGAGGCCGCTCAAAGAGCATAAATGCAATAACATTTAATTTTTCCGATATTTTGGAATAACATCATCTTCAGGGGTAACGAACAATTTTACAGACCTTTAGGACCAAAATTCGCTCCATTTTTACGTCCGCTCGAAGAGCATAAATGCAATAACATTTAATTTTCCCGATATTTTGGAATAACATCATCTTCAGTGGTAACGCACAATTTTTCAGACCTTGAGGATCAAAATTCGCTCCATTTTTACGTTCGCTTGACAGTTTTCCAGGAATACACTACTCTTTCGCGAGCTACAGCCGCGCGTCACACCCCAGACGGCGAGCTGGTCGCTCGCTTTACTTTCGCTGGGAGACAAATCTAATATACATTGACCAGCTATCAACAATTTCTCAATCTCACATGCGTACCACGCTTTTCGTTTTTGATACCTGGAATGTTATCCTAAAACTCATTAAACTTTCTTATCAATCATATTCTACTATTATATTATAATTCTATTCTACTATTATACTATATATATTACTACTTATAATCTATTCTCATCACTACTATTTTTAGTCTTCATAAATGATCTACCTGCTAATGTACCACTCTCCAATACAATACTATTCGCTGATGATACTAACTTAATTTTTAAAAACCATAATCCCATTCAGCTAATGAACGAGGTAACAGAAACAACACACAATTTGATGAACTGGCTCACCGATAATAAGCTATCTTTAAATGTTAGTAAAACCCATTATTTAAATTTCAATCTTAAGAAGAAGATAATAAATTTTAATCCAATAATTAACAGTTACCCTATAAAAGAACTTAGGGTAACAAAGTTTTTAGGTATCTAGATTGACTCTAATCTTTCATGGGAAGAACACATCAATAAATTAACTCAAAAAATGGCACAAATCTGTTATGCATTCCGTGTACTCAAGGAAATCACTTGTATTCAGGTATTGAGAACGATATATTTTGGCTATGTGCAGTCACTTCTTAATTATGGTATTCCATTTTGGGGCTCCTCTATCTTCCTACCAAAATGATTTAAAATGCAAAAAAAGATTATTCGCATAATAACTAATTCCAATAATAGAGCTCCCAGCAAACCTATTTTTGAAAAACTGGAAATCTTGCCACTCCCTTGTATATATATTCTTGAAACAGTCTCTCTTATTAAAAAAAACCAAGACATGTTTATTAAAAATTGTGACATTCATAGTCATAATACAAGAAGCCAAAATGAAATCTATGTAAGTCAGCACCGAGTAAATAAAACAATTAAAGGCATAGACCATCAGGGAATACTTGTGTATAATAAATTGCCAAGCTATGTAAAAAATATCAAAAGTTCCTTTAAATTTAAGTGTGCCGTGAAAAAACTACTTTTAAGGAAATTATTCTATAGTGTGGATGACTTTTTAATGTAAAAAAATTTAAGTGTGTAATTGAAATGTGTTCACGAAAAAAAAAATTTGTAAACTGTATGTATTTATATTTTTTTAATATTGTTTTGTTATTTGAGCATTGTTTTTCCATTCATATTGTGTAATACATGTAACATCCTTGACAAAGCCATGCATAATGCAAATGCTTACGGTGACTTAATAAATCAATCAATCAATCAATCAATTATTCAACATTTTCAATAAGTTAAGGGGCCGCAGGCCGTTATTTTCTTCTTAACCTTTTAGTTATATCCTTCTTCCCGGGGTACAGTCGAAAAATGCGGAGGGTATTTTAATAAAATGTAGAAACTAGGAAAAACAAACATTATATATAGTTAATTTTTTAGATATCTTAAAGCGGTTTTTTAAATTAATAATATTAAATTGGACGATAATCACCACATTTTTATACGTTTACTGACACATAAGTTTTTTACTTCAATGTCCTCAAATTTAACAACAATAACGTAAAAGCCGATATATCGGCGCGCCGCACTAAAAGGGTTGAAAAAAGTGACTTTTATAAAAATGCTATTTTTATAATTTAATATTTTTTATTTGCGCTGCTTTTGCCCTTAATTTTCTCCTCGCTCTTTTCGCTTCCTCCTCAATTCCTGCGCTTTGGATACGTTTGCTTTTTCTCTCTCTCTCCGTCCCTCTTTTCGCCTATTTTCCGGCCACAAACTCGCCCTGCCGGGGACCTAACCAACCAAATAGCGTGCTTCCATTATCTCCGAACGTTGCCTAATCCACCGTGGGTCCCCCCGCCCCTTGCAAACGTAGCAGCCATGCGGTTACAGTCCTTTACCAAGATCTCGTTCGTTTCCTTTCGAAACCCTGCAGACCATTCCAATTCAGACCTCCCCGGGACCAATTCGGAGTTCGTTCCTCTACGGGAGACGTGAAAGGGAGATAACTGAATACCACGTACTTGCCAATCACTTCTACTAAACCGTAAAGGACATGAAATTAAATCCAAATGTCGACTTTTTCTTTACCATTTCGTGTTTTTCCATTCAAAACTCTTGAAGCACACGTTTAATTATAAGATCGGAATTTGAACGGTGGAAAAAATGAAACTGTATTCAGCAACTTGTATTCGATTTGCTACAATTGGACACCACGTACTCACCACCTACTTGCCAATCACTTCCTCTCAACCATGAAGGAAAAGAAATGAAATCTGAAGATTGAATTTCTCGTCACAATTTCGTCTTATTTTCCATTCCAAAACTCCTGAAGTTCACATTTAATCAAAAGATCGGAATTTGAATGGTGTAAAAACGAGTCAATGTTGTCAATGCCAAACATACCGCTATTTAAAATATGAAAATAAGTATCTATTATATTTAAATATTATTCAGTAATGTGCACAATATTGGTCACAACTGGATACCACGTATCAAACACCTACTTACCGATCACTTCTCCTCTTCAACCGCAAAGAAAAAGAAATATAACCCAAACATTGGCTTCCTTGTCACAATATCGTCTTTAACCACCAAAAATCCCGAAGTTCACATTTAATTAAAAAATCGAATTTAGCCAAAATGGAGGACAAAATGAGTTTATTGTCAATGTCAATATTACCTTTCGATCAGCGCGCGTGGAATTCAAAATTTTCTTTTTTTACTAAAATGTAACGATTAGTCAAACGAAATTTGGAATACATTGCAATAATAAATTACATTCTAAAAATGCATGGATTATGAGTAAAAATTGCCAATGATGCGATCGGAAATAGCAAACAGCAATGGACAACAACAAAATATTGGTGAATGAGGCCATTAATGTCTACTGAGTAGGTGTAGACTGTATAAAACTTTCATTGGTTGAAAACAGTAACCCTGCTGCGCGGTTAAATTCAATATATTTCAACTCCCACGCGCAAACAGCGATGAAATTCACATTTGTTGCCGTGGGATAAAATTTATGCGTTCCACAAGAAGCGTACACAAAATACACTTTTTCGGTACTTCAATAAGCATAGCTTTCGCTTTGTGGCCTCGCATTTTGCGATGCAGTAACTGTGAAAACTCAGATGAAGACAGATTTTTTTATTCTCCTCGATTCCACCTTATCCGCTCCATCCCAATCAACCATTCAAATATTCCTGGAGCAGACACAACGGGTCCTGTGGTTATATTTCACTGGGTCACTCGGGAAATCCAAGAGAAGACGTCGCATTTTTCAGTCTTTTTGAGAGTCGAATCGCACGGAGATGCGCCACGCGAACCTAAATTTCTAGGGAGCGGTAATTCAGGGACGCCTACGCGAATGGGGTCTCCAATCCCCAAAAACCCTGTATCTACTCAGGGAAAGGATTTTCCCTTTGTTTGGTTCAAGCATCCAGTGGATGGATCCGATGAGAAAAATTTACGACTCAATCTTCTCCCTGTGTATCACTCGAGTATTGCTGACAGGCTCAGGATAAATAAAGGTCTTGATCCAATCTGCATTATAATGCTGGGGTTTTAGAGAGCGGTTGCCAAGGTTTCCGACGAACAGCTGAGGTCGTAATTATCTCAGTCTGAGAGCCACGGCGAAAGCAACCAATCACTTCAACCTTGTATTTCGTTGGACATAACTTAGTATCCAACTTTAAATTGGTTTTGGATTTATGAAATACTTCGCAGCGGTTAAATGAATTTCGTTAAAATGTCTATCACTATATTCCTTTTTTTTCTATTGTGAAAATTCGTTTGTAAATAGTCACTACAAAAAGGTAGTAAAAAAAATGCATGAAAAATTAAGGGATCGTTCTGAGTACAGGTGGAAAATAGGAATACACGCTATATATTATAAGCATACTCAACAGACATTTATCAATAACGGCTAAGTACGACAAATCTTCTTTCTACTTATATAGGATGCAAAATTGTGTTACTATCAACAATTAAAGTACTATCACAGATTGTTCAAACTTAAAATCATAATATTTTCATTATATACGAATCATAATCAATAGAACGATGCCTCGTCAATATCATGCAAAATTGTGAAACAAAATCATTAATATTAGTTCATTATGGTCAGTATTGCTTCAGAATAACATTAAAAATACATGTAACGTAAGTAAAATGAGACAAAAATAGTTAATTCCATAGAATCCACATACTACACGATTTCCATGGCGATTGTAATTTTTTCACAAAAAAATCACACCTAAGTAATACGTCGAAAAAAAGACTGATTGTCTTATTTCAAATTGAAAGTCATCTAACGTGAAAAATTCTTTCGCTCCATCCGGCAAGGTGAAGGAAAAAGTATGAACCGGCGACGATAAGTCCATTTCCAAGAAGATGAGAGGGATTTGTAAAAGACATTTTCGCTCCATCGCATTCGTACTGGGGATGTTCGCAGATGCAGAATCCGATTGTTGAATTGAGGCTTGAGGAATTGAAATAGGGTCTTCCAAGATATACTTAGAGTGTCATTCGAACGAATGGCTGTCACGTAGTCTGCCGCCAACATCTGGAGTCTTCTGCAGCACACGTCAGTTACAGATTAATGTTTCGTCAGATTCAAACATTCTCTCCTGTCCTCTTCCCGAGATGAAATCCTAGCGCCAGACTATCTCAACGGTCTGTCCAATATGGTGGACGGGTTGAGGCTCAGCCAATCTTCAACTTCTTTTAAAACTAGTTACAAAAGTTTTGTCACCACCATTTTCTTAAGGGATCCGTAACCCCTTGTTTTAACATCACAAGCAATATGATTCCTTTAGAACTAACCCTACCATTGAGGCTGTTCCGAACCGTCCACAGAGAGGGCGTTACATTCTTTATTACCTGATTAGACCTTAAATTTTATTGAAGCAGGAATGGAGCAGCGAATTACTTACTAATAAAACCAAAATTAGAGTATATAAGACTACTACAACCTGTAGTCCTCTACGGCTGCGAAGTTTGGTTACTAGCAAAGCCTTAAGATAAAAACTTCATAACCTTTGAAAAGGAAGTAATAATGAAAATATTTGGACCTATTTACGAAGCCGTAGTTGGTAGAATCATAAAAAAAGTCTAGATTCGAGTGAGATTTACAGTAATCCGGGTAAAATTGCAGCAATAAAAAGCAAATGCTTTGAGATTGGGCCACATATTGAGAAGGTACAGCAACAGTGTAATAATATGTTTTTAATGGTAGAAATGCATTTGTTGAAGATCTCTAGGAAGACCAAGTCTGCGTTGGACAGACCAAGTACAAGGATGTAAGAAGACTTGCAGCAGAAATATAAATGACGGAAGACAAAGTAGAGTGGCTGACGAGGCCAAAAATCCTCTTGGGTTTCCATGGCCACAGGTGTAAATAAGGAACAAAAGAAAAACCATGGGGATTTCTTGACACTGCAGAATGTAAAAACTGTATCCATACTATCGAAGTCAAGCATAATATTAGCGCAGGCGTACTGTTCAGTCTAGTTGCAGCTTCTTTGAAGTCTCTGCAGTATATCCTCGATGGATTGTAAGAATATACCATATGCATGACGTATTTGCTGTGTTTGGAAATAAACCTACCCTTTGGTTTCCCCGTGTTGCTTTTCGCCTACAAAGCCAGGGGTCGCAAGTTCGAGCCCCGTCTGGGTAGGTTGTCCCAATATGGGGCATGAGTGTTTGCAATCGTCCTACTTCGATATTCATTAGATTAGTGAAGGCCTTAAATACGCTGTAAATATTCAAAAATATACCTTTCTGTATAATAACTTAAATTTAAAAACTTTACAGCATGTGTTTCATCTGGCTCGCATTCATCATCAGTTTCATTATCAAGTACGCAACAGATACGCAATCATAATCAGGTTCCTGATTTACATCAGAGGTAGGAAACACTTAATGATGACTGCGAACCTGTTGAAAGACGTGTCGTAAAGTTTTGAAATTAAAACAAGTTGAAAGAACTAGCAGTGTCAACCTTCCTATTCCACAGCCAGGTTGACTGCTGCGCAACCGGTCGTCAACTTGTCGCCTATCTTTGTGGCGCTGTTGCCCGTCATATTGTTGAACCTATTGCTGGTTCCTAGAGTTTAGAAAAGGCAAACCACTGCAGTGGGGAGACAGGAATTAATTGTGGCTTGCCACCGTCTGTCTCCCGTTTAGTGGGCAGGCTGTTTTTGTTCCGTTTTGGCACGTTTTTTTCCCGCAACTTTACGAAATTTCGAGCTACAGTACAGCAACAAGTCTGGAATATGCGCGCAGATATTCTGCGTCAAACGCAATAAACGCGATCCCTGTAGTACTTGGTACGACTGGGATGGACCCTGAAAGGTAACTGCTCAACATGCAGACACGTTGACACACTACAAACTTAATATATACATGCGATATCTTTGTGTTTCTTTTCACAGTGCTGCTCTACGATATCTCTCCCGAAAAGAGCTGACTTCATTCTCAAAAGCGCTGTTTTCAGGGCGATGAAGGTAGATTAAATTTCGCAGCTATTTTTATCACACCGTGATTACACACACTCCAAAGGTTTCATCCTCCTCCAATTACTAACTCCCACACACCATGGGCGTAGCGAAGGGAGAGGTTCGGGAGGTTCGGACCCACCCCTCCCCCCCCCCGAAATATAAAAACACAATTTATTTCGATATCTGCTTTTCTTCAGGGTTATCTTCCGCGTCAGCTTGTTTGCAGACAAAAGTTTCGCTGGCTATCCTGCCAGCGTCTTCAGGTCGAAGGTGTCGGCTGTTGGTTTCTCCCTCGCTTATATACCGTAGGCTGGTTGAGAGCTGCACTGTGATTGTGAAACCTACGTTCTAACAATTACTTCACTTCATTAAATAAAACAAAATATTGAAAAAGCATGATTTTACAAAATATTTCCTTAACAAATAAAGTTATTTCGATCATGAAAAGTGTTTAAATTAGTTTAAAAACCCTCTACTCAATACCTAGTTGTTTTTTAAATTTCCCCTGGTTTTGGATCCCCCCGAAAGAAATTCCTGGCTACCCCACTGCCACACTCACTCGTCGAGTCAAAAACTCCGACAAACCTTCCTCGATATCACGCTGATTAAACCGCGGAGAGAACGATTCCTGATTGGCCACAGCATTACCCTCAACCACAGAGGATTCTGCCCTCTTTTTCCCGTTTGCACTCGAAGAGACCTCTCTCCGCATCTCTCTGAATCATCCTCCTCCTCCAACCTTCTCTCGCTCGCTCCACCCTCGTTCCGAAAAGATGCCGTTTCATTCCTTCGCTTTCCCAAATAGCCTCTTCTACCCCCCAAAAAAGGCACATCAACCCCCTTTCTGGAGGTTTCTGGAAGTAGTCCGCTGCGATGAAATTTGGGAAGAGAGGAACCAAGGTTTTTATTTACCTTCAATCACGCTCGGCCGGCGCATATATTATAAAATTATACGATTTGCGATCTAAAAATTTGCGAATTGGCGAGAAAAAATTATAAAAAAAGTTCAAGATTCGTGCAACGTCGGATATCCGTTCATGAGGCGCCTTAAGGGCCTAAATGCACTTATTTTAATGAAACAAACACGAGACGAAAACATAAAGAAAAAGGAAAGGTGCGACTCGAATTTACTTTTCAAATCTTGAAATTGTTTAATAGTAATGAAAAGTTATGGCTTCGATTGATCCAGAAAATAATTTTCCAACTTTAACGATTGTAAATACTTGGGGGTCAAGTATTTCAATCAGGATAAAACGTGCTCTAGGGTAAATATGATAATTTAAGTTGTTCGCAAAATGGCCTAATTTAGGCGCCTCAGGCCCGGCTATCCCATGTCGTACAAACCTGAACCTTTTTTACATGTTTTCTGACCAATTCGCACGTTTTAAGAACATGTATTCTTATAATGGGTCATTTTTGAAAAGTAAACGCTGGAATACCATCAGGCGTACAGCGAAGAAAATATTCTATGCATTTGGCGTACATTTATTTTTCAAATTAATAATTACGCAGCAACTAAACTAATTAATATTTATGCATCAACTACAGTCTTGAACAAAATTTTGAAATAAATTATACAATTAATAACAAATATAGTAAGATTAAAATTAAAAAAAACAAAAATTACACGATTGGTATTTCTCGCCATTGCCACTCCAAATAGGTGGTACTAAGAGGGTTGAGCAACGAGAAAATTCGGACGCTACCACCGACGAGGAAAATAAATCATTCAAAGACTATTCAAAAATTAAAGTACTTTGATATTGAAATATTTTATGGAAAACATGAGACGAATATATAAAGAAAAAGGAATTAAGCGACTCGAATTTACTTTTCAAATCTTAAAATTGTTGAATAGCAATTTAAAGTAATCACTTCGATTGATCCAGAATATAAATTTCCAACTTTAACTATTGTAAATACTTGGGGAGGTATTTCAGGCTTGATTGGTGAACGCATATTGATCAGGTGGAGGGAATATCATTTAAAACACTGCATTGGGTCATGAGAAATATTGAAGAGAGTACAAAAGAATCCAAAGAAATGGCCCGAGTGACTATGGTTCGTACTGTATCACAATATGCTTTTTCCGTGTGAGACCCTCATTGTAAAACTGACATTTTGAAGGTTGAAACAGTTCAAAGAAAGGCCAGGGTATACTCTAAAGGGGGCACGATTTGATTCTAATGAGTACTAAATACTTTCATTCACTCATAATCTAAGATTTGATCGCTATCTTTAGGAATTCCCTGTTAGTCACGCTTTATGATATAATTAGAGGCAGAAGGAACGAAAAATATTGCCATTTTAGTACTGCAGGAATCTTATCGTGAAACAGAATGGATTAATATCACAGGTTTGATATTGAAATAGCGGAATAGCGCCAGTTCTCTCAATTTTGGAATTCTCCAACGGTAACACTCCTCTCAACCGTTTTCAATTCGAAAACAAATGATACACTAAATTCATGACAATAAGATAAAGCTATCGTTTGTTTTCCTTTTAAGCCGAGTTGAAAGGCGTTTACAAGGGGTAAATAGAAATTTCCCCGAGTACAATCAGGGAATCTCGTCGATTTCGCTCGAAGTATTTGGCTGGCTGACTGCTCAATGAGGCAAGTCTCCCTTCTCAATATCAATAAGGAAGTTCCTACAATGCCCCAGGCTTTTACCCGACAAACTGAGAAATACAACGAATTGATTTGAGATCCTCTACCCTAAATTGAACATTTCACGAATTGAATATTGAGTATTCCACTCGTCATAAACTGCTTTTTCAACTGAAAAAGGGCCGAACTTTTCTCATTCCACATTGCCATCGTGTTTGGTCGAGTTAATAGATAGGAATGTCTCTGTTTCGATCTTCAATATCATCGCGATACTGACTATGGCAAGTACCTCACTGAAAGAGCTCGTTGTGGATGATAAAGGGTTGGTGATGATACAAAATTCTATTTATACAATATCGAACAATTTTGGAAGACATGCAAGTGGGATTTTATCAGACACTTAATACTACGATTATTAAACGAAAACTAAGGTTATGCGGTTTTGTAAAGCAGCACGAGCGAGGAATGAGAGACTTAAGATAACAGTGGGTGGTGAAAAACTTGAGCAGGTTGAGCAGTTCAACTATTTAGGCAGTACGTTAGAGGAACACGGATACAGTATTAAAGACATTAGGAAGAGAATTGCATTAGCAAATGAGGCGTTCATGAGCATGAAGGAGCTTCTGAGGGGATCGTTATGTAAGAGTTTAAAGAAATGGTTAGTAAAGAGTTTAATCTGGAGTGCAGCGCTCTACGGTGCGGAAAAGTGGACATTGAGGAAAGAAGACGAGAGACGATTGGAGGCATTCAAGTTGTGGGTATGGAGAAGAATGGAGAAGGTGAAATGGACGGAGAGGAAAAGGAACGACGAAATGCTCGATATGGTTGGCGAGGAGAGGCAGCTTTTAGATGAGGTACGGAGGAGACAGAATGCATGGATGGAGCGAATACTTAGCGGGGAGGGGATGTTGAAAATGGTGTTAGGGGGTAGAATGTTAGGGAAACGAGGGAGGGGAAGGAAAAGAATAGGATTTTTAGATAGATTGAAAGGGAGTAAGCCTTACAGTGAATTGAAGGAGGTAGCGCTGGAAGGAAAGGGAGGCTCCCAGATTACTTCTTGCGCACTCCATGGAAACCTACCTTAATCGGTAGAATACTGTAATAATAATAATACAGTACTACGAGGGAATATGTCCTAAGACTCCTAATCTATGTAACTTTAGGAATAAAGAAACAATCAATTTTGGAATTTTTAGGATATATCAGCGAACGAGGTTTTGAAGAAGACTTATTCTAGAATGATCAAGAGGCTTGGATATCGTGAATCGGTGAACTTAGAACGACATGAACCGATTCTTTAAAAGTATTTTTATTTTTTGTGTCATTCATCTTCAGCGCCCCGAAGGCAGTGCATTTAAGGCCTTTAGAGCAAGAAAATATGGAGTACAAAAACGCACGGCAACCAGAAACACCCACGCCCTCTGTAGGTGCATCCTACATAGGCGGAACTCGAACAGCGACCTTCGGTTTTGCTGGCGAGGAATTTACCACGCCGCCAGGGAGGCCGGCAAACTGTTTATATAAGGAGGTATGGGGCATAACTCCAGTAGAAAAATAACTAATTCCAAGGAGCTCTCATTCCACTGATTCGTCTCTTGATTGGTATAGTTATAGCTACGAAAAAATGAAATCAGCCATTATTTGGATAGGCGGCATTTATAACAGCCAAAGGTGGCACTCGGGAGATAAATTAAATAATAGCATTAATTAGCCAAAATCACTTTAGATCCTCTTCGATAAATATTTTGGAGATGATTAATCTTTTCACTTTATAGCTAGCTTAATAGGCCACAAAGCATGCATGTATATTTTCCTAATGATATGAAATTAGCCCGTGATATATCAAATCTACCACACTTTATTCTATTTTCTTTTTCTTTTGTTGCCAGAATCAAGTTGCGTTTAAGAATGTTTATCTTTTTTCTGTTTAAATATTCTGAAATACAATGAAACATCCTTACATAATTTGAGCAATGCAGGTAAACACCAGTTGGTACCCTAAAAACTGGCCTAGAAGAATACCCAACTTCCCAATATGTTTAAAAAGATTGCATGAATCAATTTGTTTTTTAGAAGAATAATAAATTATTAATAATGTATTGTTACAATAATTATTATTGTTATTATGATTATTATTGCTATTACTATCATCATCATTATTAACATCAATAGTATTACCATAGTATTACTATAGCACCGAGTGCCTTGATAGCTTTGCACTTATTTGTGCTCGCCCAAGTACAAGAGCTTTCGCATAAAATGTCCCCAAAATGAGTAAAAAACACCAACCATCAATTTGAACATATTTTCATTCTACCACTTAATAAAATTCACACCGGTCAATATAGGCACACCAGGGCTGTAACACTTTACCCCGACCAAGCCGCTTACCCAATTACCCCAAGAATCACATCAAAATGCATTCATGGGACTTGATATGCGCCAAAGTGAACTACATGAGGATTAAGATGCATTTATGTTACGTTAACTATCGGTTTAACTAAAATTACGAGAAAGTAATGTATTCTTAAATGAAGTAGTAAGAGTAAATTAAAAATTATGCTTTCTACTCTTATTAATTCGCTGAGTCTCCATGCATAGGAACGTTTGTTTTGATAAAAGAGGATACGTGCATGTTATCATTTAAAGGAGAGGGAAAATGTACAAAATTATTTTCGAGTGTTTATAAAACCGTGTATCTTTACGTAAGCATAGGTTAAATGCCTGTTAGGGTCTGTCAAAGGGTACGTGGCCTGTTTAAACGGCCCATGTACATATAGTACCTCATCAAGTTACTCTTCCATGAGTCTTTCTTATGCCTTATCACTTCTTTTAGTTTAAATGATGTCATCTGTTGAATATGTTTATTGAATCTGAAGCATAAGCATACGAAATGAACGAAAAAATTATAAAAAATCTCTACTTTATACCAGGTTAAAAATAGCAAGCCATGATTAAAAAGATAGCATAACAGACACTAAAAATATTTATCTAGTTTATAACATTTTTCACATCATTGTTTAAAAATGCTCAGATTAATGCATTCAGCATTTAGTTTTTTTAGCCTCTGCTAACACTGACAACACACTACACTGACGACAAAGAAAAATGCGAATAAATAACAATTTTATTGCCTACTGACTGGTTAGGGTGAACGCTAGTTTACCGGGATAGCTTCTTTAGACGCCTCCGGTGCGACCAGTAATGAGAGGAAGGAATTCACCGTAATTATCATTTCAAATCTTCACTTCACTTCTACATTTGTGCACTTTCTTCGCTCGAGTACCATCCTCACTACCTACCCCACGAGTTTCAGCTTAAAAGCTATTGTGTTTTCGTGCCATTATAACCTCTCAATCTCAAGTTTTGGTTCCCGACATAGCCTCCGACTATCCGACCTTCGCCATGAGATGCGATACCAGCATTGAATCTCAACGAGAACTCCACAATGACTCCCGTACCTCGTGCACCCTAACTATGGCTGTGCATCTCACAACGGATTTCGCCGGGTGCAATACGCTGGAAAAATTACTTCCTCCTCAGCATCCACCACACAAAATTTGAAGTAGACCCAAGAAAGTATTATTAGTATTTCATGTTTTTTTTAAAGGAAAATTGCTTTAACAGCATTTTCTATTAATGTAACTTTTGTAAAATCAAGGCCTCGGGCGTTTCCTAATGATTTCGCATTTAATCCCAATAGATAAAATATTTTAAAAGCAAGATAAAGCATTTTTAATACATGCTAATAGTAAAGCTGCAAATATGTATGCATATATTTTAAAATCACTGTAAATTAATGTAAAAATACACTCTAACTACCAATTTGAGACCAAAAGCTATTCATTTCAGTAGTATGTTTCAGCAAAATACCGGTTGAGACAATTATTTATTCATTATGAGATCTCATTAGAGAGACGATGCAGAAATTAAATTTTTGTTACTGAGAAACAGGCACTAATTTTAAGTTAGTAATGAAAAAAATTGTCGCTCAATCGGAACGATTTAGGGGAAGAGTTACGTCGTCGCATAAAGATGTATTAATCCTGATCGTGCGTCCTTTTCTTTGACGGATTACTCATTTAAAATACACACAGTCTTCTTTATATTTTAAGGGTAGATACAATAAATCCCAACCATCCCTTATCTGTATCTCAAATTTTAAAATTCTTATCTCAGTATTTTCTTTCGTAACACATATCTATAAATTAGATAAAGGAAAATTTTGGCAAGGTTCTAACTGGCATTTAAAGAAAATTCCATGATGATAAGGGAAGTTTATAGCGAGTAATGTATAGAAAAAAACAAAATACGACTGGTCGAAAGCGATTGATACGTCTGCTTAATCTAACGAAGTGTGCTATGCTTTCGACAGTTCAGAAAATCAAATTTTAGATATTTCAATAAATAATTATTTCGATTATTCAATAAATTATGATGTACCCTACCCCAAGGCATACGCAAACGTCACGCTCCCTCTTTCGTGAGATGATATAAGTTCTGAGACATTTTCCTCGGATAAACATGCCAAAAATCTTTAAGGTTATCCATTTAACTTAGTGCCAACTTTGAGTATCAGGTATTGATGCACGCAAATTTACATTCTCCATAAATGTATGCAGAAATATATCATTAATTTTTATTAATTTTTTTTCTTCCTGTCGACCTCTATTTTTAACGTAACTTGAATAATTAAATTAAAATTTTTTGCCAACGATTCGGTATATATCGTCATGAGGTTTTTTTTTAATTGATTGGTTTTCCTTTTCGAAAAAGATGAATTGGCTTTGGAATTTTTAAACAAGGCCAATGGATTGCAAAAAACCCAATATATGATGAAGGTGTGTAAATATTGAATAAAAACGTTTGGGCTATGTCGCCGCGTCAATTCTTGGGTGGCCCCCAACGCGTCCTCAAATAAGAATTGACGAGGCGACATAGCCCATAAGTTTTTTTTATTTAACATGACGAGTACCCGCGATAGTTTTAACGAAGTGTATAAATATACCATAATATTGGCAAAAATTTGCATTAACCAATTAGT
Source organism: Ischnura elegans (assembly GCF_921293095.1). NCBI lineage: Eukaryota > Metazoa > Arthropoda > Insecta > Odonata > Coenagrionidae > Ischnura > Ischnura elegans. The sequence continues at coordinate 79,416,695 of NC_060254.1, read as the reverse complement.
GAATAGCGTCCGATATATCGGACGCGCGTATTTAATTTTTTTCTGGGCTCCAGTTGACTTGTGCTACATTTTGATACTATATTTAGTTGAAATGGATGTCTGTCTTCGACGCCCTGCTAATATTTTAGTTGACTCCTTGAATTTATCGACTTGAGAAGCATTTATGTGAGACATGGCATTGAAAGAATTTTCCGTCACCCGCACGGGGTAAGTAAATTATTTTTTATTGTAGTATTTTGCTCAATATGTTGATAACTTTTATCTCAATTTTCTTCTAAAGGATGGTCTTTTTATTTTCTTTATTAGCAAGTTTTTCTTTACTATTTTGAATCTGTAATCAACACTGAAAACTGACCGTCCGATGTATCAGACATATTATTTAAACTATTGATTGTAAACATTTAAAAATTGCAGAAATAAGTTAAAATGAACATTATTAGCCAGAATAATTACTTTCTAAATGAAATTCAACAAAAATAACTTTATGCACTAATGGGTTAAAATGTTCAAGACCTGCATTCGAAGACACTAATCAACATTAATTTTAATGTTAGACCAAAGGGCAGTCATCGGAAATGTCGACAGACCTACGAGAACGCTCTTCAAGTGGTGGTCGGTGCCAGTTCAGCGTTTCTCAGCACTTCTGTGGCCGGGACGGCAGTCATTCGGCAAGCCCTAAAGCACTTTCCAGCAGTTTCCCTCAAACTCCTTCGCCTCCTCCTCCTAGCTGTTTCCACTTGGACGAGTGCACTCCAGTTTCCGCAAAACGCCTCCGTCGGAGCAGCGGGCGAGGAAGCAGCAGCACGAGGTTTGACTGAGGACTCACCCGGAAGATGCAGGAAGAGGAAAGGACCTCCTTAACTTCAGCCACCTCACGGCTCAATACCCACGGATTCAAGCAGGACCCAGCGGGGTGCTACGAGATGGAGGAATTGATATTCGGAAACAGAGTGCTGTATGCCCTCTTCCCAACGGAAGAGAGCTCGACAAAGACACAGAGATACAACCTCCTCCACAGGCTATTTTTGGCTAGATATATGAAATACCGAGTGCACATGCTAGATAAATCTTAACAACGGTTCAAAGGGATTACTTCATATTGGCAAAGGATCATTAAGTATATTTTTCACATTAATTTTAAGTATATAGTATCACCAGATATTCTAAGTAAAACTTAAATAAATTAACCTTGCATTAAACTTGCAAAACTCCTATTCTCACCTCAAAGATACCGTATTAAGCATCACGTAGATATCTATGCAGTTGGAAGTCCATCTTGGTTCCCTAGACAAGGTGAACAACATGACGACGTCATAGCAATGAGGACGTTTTAGTAAGCTCGGTAGTTATTTTCCAAGTAAAACATTTAAATAAACTGGCTCCTTCACTGCAAGTAAATAACGCAATTCCGATCTTAGATGCATACTCTCGTTATTTATGAAAGGTGTGCGAGGGAAATATTTATAGTAAAAAAATCCTCATTATCATAAAGCATGATGTATTTTTTCACGGCGAATTATTTGCGTTTGATCTTCTCGGGATTTTCACCGATTTGATTTGCTTATCAGCAACGTTTCAACGATGTGCCCATAGTCATCAGGGCTAATAAATCATTTTGATTGAAGGAAAACGTTAAAATATAACTACTCAATCAGGTTTCTCCTTATCGTCCGGAAACATATCGAGGACTCGGATAAAAAGTAGGGCTTCGACAATTTTTTTTCCCTAACCCTCTTTGTCATATTTGCGGATGAGGATGAATCTCAGATTTTTTTCAAGGTAAAAGGTGGTGACAAACATTTTCCCGTGAAATTACCCTTTATCTCTCGTGAATGGTTGGAGTTGGCAGTGAGCCAAGGTGAAGGAAGGAAATGAAGACGACTGGAACTAAATCGACAGACACGGAGGAAAAAAAAGCCGCGAACAACAGAAGCAGTTTCCTGCAGGACGTAACCCACTTCATGCACGTGCGCATACCTACGTTCAATTGTTCCAAAAAAAAAGGAGAGCGAGATCCCTCCTATCGTAAATCCTGTTCCTCTAAAAACATTCACCGTTGAAAATTCATTTTATCTGGCACTCGAAGTTATAGAACTGCCTAACTGCCTCGCAACTCCAATAATTTTGAATCAACTACCAGGAAAGAGACCGATTATGACAGTTGACGATTATATTCTGTTCCCTAAGGATGGATACAAGGTGTTCCGATATAGAACAAAGGCTCCAGCATATCGAATATCCAGTCTCTTTCACTAACTACCATGTATAATAAAAATGAGGAGAAACGATGACTCGTTAAAGATAGAAATTAAGTCGAGCATTTATGAATGGATGACAGATGCCGCGGGGGAATCGGATTGGTGAGCTAACTTGAGTGTTGGCTTCTTACCATATGGATCCGAGATCAAATCCCGGTTCCTCCTCAGTTTGCTAGAAAAAGTCTTTACTTCTGCCATCTAGGGCCACTTCTGTATATGTAATAGATTTGGGGCATTTCGAGCTAAGGGTTACAAACATGCACCCATTCGGTTAACAACAACTTGGTCTTAGTTAATTACTCGTGTCAATTTTGGTAATTTAAATTTTTATTCAGGTATTTTTAGTATTTCCGAATGTTTAGTTGAAGGTAAGTCTCGCCCATGATAGTATTCACTTATTTTTCATGAAGTTCGTCGGATGATTGAAACATGTATTATTAATAAATGTCTTGCTTGAGAAACTTGCACACTTAGGAAATTTTTCGGATGATAGTGATTCTTATTATTACGGAGGCTTCCGCGGTTAGTTATTTGGTGATGGTTTTCCGGGTTTACACCGCGTTGATATGTATGAAATTAATAAGTAATGTAAAACATTTGTTAAACAAAACATAATCAATTTTATGTTAAATGATTCTATAGTGCAAATTGATGTGAAAAGTAATATTTTTTCACTGCTTAATAGTTTTAATTAAAAGCATAAGTTAAAAAAGTCCATTCTCCGCGTATCAACGCGGTGTAAACCCGGAAAACCATCACCAGTGATTCTTATTCTTACATTTCCTTTCCATTCGTCTCTCAATCATCTCCTTATACCATACCATTTCGACAGATTTCACACGCGTAAAATATTTTGATTTGAGGTAGCAACCTCAGAAAAGACCTGTGTATTAGACCCCTCGATGTAGATATCCAATCGAAAAAATAATCAGACTTTTTAACTACATCTTAATTGTTATTTTACACTGATTTTGATATTATTGCTATGCTTGAACACTTTTCTGAGCACAAAATTGCCTTGATACTTCGATATATTTGTTTGTCTGTGCTGGCTAATGTGTCACATGGAAACCCTACCAAAAGAGAGCTCTTCTGGGGTGCCTAATTTTATTATATCACAGCTTATGCTTAATGTAACCTACTACCGGTAAATTAATAAAATAAATTCAAATATTATTAGTATTGATGTGGCTAAGTTACCCGCCTTCGCATTACGCTCCTACGGTCCAGGTACTTAACCCTAATACGGGCAACATATTTGTCTGACGTAATCGGGCAAGATATCAATATATCAATAACATAATAAAATTCTCAAAAATGTGATGCGTTGAGTCGAAGAGACTCACCTTGCCCGTACTAGGGTTAAGTTGCTTCACCTCTAAATACCATCATGCCTAAAAGCTGTTATACTCTATGGCCAATTCCATCACAAGTACTCTCATATTCACTGCGGTTTGCATTCCGGAAAGCACAGCAGCATACAGAACATTAGCAAACGTAGAAGGTCACTGCGACCACGAAACTTTAGTGCCCTGGGGGTCTCTCCTTCCAGTGCTTTGTGACTTATTAGGGTGTTTCATTAGTAGCTAGTTCTAATGAAGTTTAGGTACCAACAAACAACCAAGTTGTACAAAATTGCACACATATAAGACAAATTCCTCTGTACAAATGTTCCACTGAACTTGGCGAAACCATGAAAACATTTGTAAGTCTCTCTAAATGTCTAGTTTTAATAAAGTATACGGGAATTCGTAAACTTGAAGTATAAAAAGACTAGGTTTCCTCTATTCTAGATTACATCAGTGTTTTCACTTATACTGCTTATCGTCTGGGAAATGAAGAAAACGCTTTGGAGGAGAATATCGCTCCAACTGAGAAATGACGATCTCTGACGAAGGTTAGTATTTATCATCACTAATATATTACCATCCCAAAGGTAATATTCGTTGTAATATCTTGAAACTCCAGAAAAATTAATTGAATAGGCTTTATGAAGCTTCAAAAAATGAAAATTACCCATATTATGACAGAACTAGAAATAAAGAAGAAAATTTACAAATGAAACGTGGTTAAACCAAAATAAAATGGTGGGTGTAAATGGAAATATGATTTAACAAATCATAATCGCCCAAAAAATAGAAATAGTACGACTTTACGCACGTACGTACAGCTAAAATCGTCTCCTTTTCTATAGATGTGCTCAACATTCGGTGAATATCGCATATTTTAAGATATAGAGGATTAATCCCTGATGGCAACAAAAGGTTTAGATAAAACTATTCTAGGAGTATATACTTAATGTAAGCCTTCTCTAACCTTATGCATGTGAAAAATTTAATCTTCGTAAAAAGTGGAAAATGAAAAAAAAAACTACGAGAAAATATCTTGAATTCAGCATTTTCGTTATCGTATACAAAGAAAAAAATCAAAAGAATAAATAAATAGTAGTTTAGTATTTTAAAAAATATTAAAAGATATTAGAAAGATAAAATCAACTACATTAATCAAATGTCAGTTTACAAAGAATCATTAAACTGCAATTTCTTAAAGCCATTACATTTTAGGCAAATGCTTTTTAGTTCAAATGCCAAATTGTTAGATGCTAGTGTCCTTTTTCATAAAAACCGCAGTTAACACCGCCAAAGCAAACGTATGTACTGAAAATTAATTGTTTATGTAAACTGACTGGCTGGGATAAGTCACTGGACCAGTGCGGCAATATCACACGCGCCTTAACACATTCGCGTCGGGCCCCGCCGATAGGCGGCGTGCCGTGTTTTCCCAAGGATCGGCCGCCGCCTTTCGGCGTCTTGAAACACTGGTGATCCAAAATGAAATTTTTTTGTCGCCCGCTCGTCACAGCTGTCTCCTGAATTTTACCCGGTCTTTACATAGAACTACATTCTAAAATCTGCCCCCCGTTCTCAAATGTTATGCTTCGGAAATACAATGAAGCCTTCTTATTTTTCATTCACTATGTCATTTGATTCCGTGTATTCCTGACGCGTTTTTTACCCTTTTTCCGTGTATCATGTTTCCACAATTATATTTTTACAATCTTGCAAGTCGCTATCTTCAAAGAAGTCAAGATAACACTTCCTATGTAGCAAACCATCAGTTTGCCTTTTGGAGACACTTTTTGGCTGTGTGCTTCGTACAATGTACCTATTTTATTTTTGCTTTCGCGACATTGTTATTCAAGGCATATATATAAAGGGGAAACGGCAATCTCGTCCGCATAACTACTCGTCGTTTTCAATGGGTTACACGTATTACGACCGCTTTTAATTCATCACTGTTTTCACACTCCAGTTTGAGGATTTTTGAAGCTTACAAAACAGGACATTACTGGAAAGACGGAGCATACATAAGGTAAGTACAATTTTAAAAATAAATATAATTATTCTATTTATTGATTATATTTAGAATTCAACAATAGTATTTACTATTTATTCATAAAAAATGAATTTCTATTTGTTGCTGCTATCCCGATAATGATTATGGTCTCGTTGTTTTCCGCAGGATAAATAAGAAGTTGCTTCATAAATACCATTCGCTTCGAATGACGTAAAATACCTTCAAGTATACTTTAGATAAAACTTAGAACCAGCTCAATTGGTATGCACGACTTTATTTGAAATGTTTGATTTCAATGTTTACAGCAATATTGAGAAATAATTTAACCTTTTTCTTTATTTTACTCTAAGAAGACTTCATGGAGAATAAACCGAATTCATCAAGAAAGCGGACAAGGAGCGCACTTCGTCACCCTGTGTCTATCTCCGACGAAGACATCGCTCGGTTCTTTGAGAGGGAAGAAGAAATTTCGGATGGAAGTGCAACAGATTCGGATTTTGATGTCTCCTCTGAAGATGAGGAAACCGACGAGAGCTCCGAGGATGACAGTGGTGCAAATGGCGATTGTCAGGCCTCAAGTGATTCAGGTAAACGCATATCCCCGGCAGGATGGCAAACTGAACGGCCAGTTATCACTCCTATTGCTTTTACTGGAAATTCTGGACTCAAAATACGGCCTCATGTTTTAGATCCAATAGGATTCTTCATGCTCTTGGCAAACGATGAATTTTTCAACCACATAATTTCTGAAACAAATATTTATGCCCAAAAATTGCAGAATAAATCAGTAGCTGATAAATCTAAAATGAAACCATGGAAAGACTTGACTAGAGGGGAGTTTGAAATATTTTTAGGGCTACTTTTTCATATGGGGCTTATCAGAATAAATAAAATTCAATATTATTGGCGAAAAGATGGGCTTTATGAATTTCCCACATTTTCAAAGGCCATGCCAAGAGACAGGTTCATGATCATTTTGCGGTGCCTACATTTTGGTCGTAACGCTCCTGATGGCCACCCTAAGCCAAGTGATCCACTCTACAAAATCCGCCCTCTTTTGAATCTTATCCAGACCAATATGAAAAAAGTGTACTATCCTCAGAAACAACTTAGCTTAGATGAATCGATGGTACTTTGGAGGGGAAGACTATATTTCCGGCAGTACATAAAAAACGAGAGGCATAAATATGGTATTAAATTGTACATGCTAACGGAACCAAATGGGCTTGTTTTGAATTGCTTGGTTTACACAGGTTCCAAGGATCCAAATGTTGGGGGAATTGGTCACTCAGAAAAAGTTGTACATTCGCTTCTATCTGATTATACTAATGTTGGTCATGCTGTGTACATGGACAACTTCTATAACAGCTATAAATTGTCGCGAGAACTGCTGGGAAAGAAAATATATTCCACGGGAACTCTCAGAAACACTAGGAAAGGCAACCCTCATAATGTTGTAAATAAAAAATTGGCAAAAGGAGAAGTAGTGGGCCAGTATACGAAAGAAGGAATTTTCATATGCAAATGGAAGGATAGAAGAGAAGTTTTAATGATTTCCTCGGAGCATTGTGGAGAGATGATAGAAGTAGCAAACAGAAGGGGTAAAATTTCTAAAAAACCAAGCGTTGTAGCCGAATACAATAAATTTATGGGGGGAATAGATAGGGCGGACCAGATTATTTCTTATTATCCAGTGGAGAGAAGAAGCCTGAGATGGTATTTAAAATTAGGGATACACATGTTTCAAATACTTCTAAACAACTCGCAAATACTACATAATAAATTTAGTAGCCAACACATGAGTCTTCAGAATTTTCGTGAAAGTGTAATCGCCAGTCTTATTTTCAAAAACAAGCCGGCAGAAATTCCAGCGCCAATCCAGCGAAAGGAAAAGATCCATTTGCCAGTACAAATACAAAGTGAAAAGGGTTCAAGAGCGCAAAGAAAAAGATGTCGTAACTGCTCAACGACAGGAGTAAGAAGAGACGTCGTCACGTACTGCCCGATGTGTGATGGTGAACCAGGACTATGTCTTGAACCCTGTTTTAGAGTGTTCCATAACTATTAATCGGTAAATATGTTGCAAATTCCAATTACAATTGTTGCAATGTTTATCCAATTAATGTTTGAATTAATAATAAAAGTGTGAATTGTATTCAAAGAAGAAATATATTTTAGATGAAGTTTTGAAACAAAATAGCGTGTAATTATTTTGAAATACACATTTTTTTAGTATACTTAAATAAAATTTTATGTTTAAAGTTTTTGCTACTCTGGCTTGCATTAGTCTAATCGTGAGACCAATAAATAACACTGCTATGCGAGGAAAGAGCTTGCTTGCCGACATTAGCAGAATAGGAAACATCACGGAGAGCGGTTCACTTCCAATAGGCGGCATGGTAATGACCTGAAAAATTGTTGGTAAAATTGTCGTCAATATTAATAAATTGGTCATAGATAATCATTACATTACCGAAATATTATACGAAACAAATAGTAGGAAATAGAAAGATATGCGCTAACATCTATTTTTGAAAACAATCTCGCCGATCGGGCAGCCGCCGATAGGCGGCGGAGATAATGTTTAAAAAATTAACGGTTAAAAAATGAAATTCAGCGAAAATATTGGCGTAAAATTTGTTTATGTAAAGCAACGGTTGGTAATCAAAAGAAAAAGATTCCCGGTCCTACGTAAAGTCGTGTCCTGAATGTCCGCACCGAATGTGTTAAGCACAGTCATGGGATCGTGGGTGATATGAATAACGTTAAAAAAATTCTTTCACTCCACAGGGTACGACGTGAGTGTTTAGGGAATTTTCTCCCAGGCGAAAAACAAAAATAATATAAATATAAAACGGAGCAGGAGATGACGAGAACAATGCGAGTAATATAAACCCTTCCAGATCTTCCTCTACACTTCAACGTCGCGTCTCAACAGTCGTAACTACCCGTGACTGCGAGCCATCCGAATCGCCCATGGTAACGTCAAGCGCTAAACTTTGACTGATTTCGGCCTTCACAGTTTCCAGGTCCCCTTCCCTGCCCTAGATCCGACGCTTCGCGAAAATCGATTAGTTGCCAACGTCGAGGGAAGACTTTCGCATTTGGACAACTCCAACTGCAAGTGCTCCTCGTCCGACGAGCGTCAGAAATTCTAGACATTTCCACTGTTACCCGTGCGTGACGGACTCCAGGGGTAAATTTTTAGGCTAAAGGGTTAGGACAGGAGGTCACTGAGAAACTCCAAGAATTTATGTGACATGAATGAGTGAGTTTCGAGGTAGATGTATTTTTTTGCATCAAAAGTGCTTGGTACAAAGTTAGGGCTGGCTAAAAAGCTTCATTGGATTGACGTCAGGTTCCGTTAAAGTAAATATTATAAATAAAATCAACTGATTACGGCGTTACTCGTTGGAACGAAGTAAGATTCATGTTATGGAAGAGCAAAAACAAAGAAACGGTTCCCCAAATAATTTAATGCCGTCACTATTTCCAACGGCTCAGCTCCTGCAGTGCTGTTTGATTATGTAATGACGCTAAGCAGATGAAACTAGTGGACATCATATAATTATTTGTGGAACAGCACTTTGTTTTTACTTTGTTCTACCACGAATATTGTAAACTATATGGCTCAAAAATATAGAAAATACATGCACATAAATACTAACTGAAAATGGTGATTTGTATATAAATGGCATTCTTAGAATATTTAAGCGTTGCTTTCAAAAATATGCATCTGTAGGGCTGCGCATGAGGTCCACTAAATTAGTCAGCAGCGACCTAATTACTTCTCCCATGGAAAGCACGTGGTACCTAACCGTAAAATCCCCCAAGGGCTGGCAACAGCAATGCAACATGTGCTCTCTCTCGACGCGATTCCCCAATGACCTTGCCGACCCACGCCGCTGTTAAATCGTTCCCGAAACGCCGGAGTCCGCTCCTCGGCTGTTGAATGGGTTTTGAAGCGGTCGCAAAGCGCCTAAGAGCTAATCACCACGCGCCCACGTGAGATATCAAAAGAGCTATTTTTCTCATGCAAACCGCTTACGTGAGTTCGAATCACTACCCCGCCAATCACAAGGGTACCCAGTTCCCTGAAAAAAAGGGAAGCGAAAATTATTCTTCTACTTCCTCAGATACATATGCCCTGAATCAGTGTTAAGAATGGTATATTATGCTCTTGTTAATTCAAGAGTGCAATATGGAATAGCCTGCTGGGGTGGAGCATATTTTATCAAAAAAGGGTTATCAGGGTTATATCGCGATCGTATAGGAAAAGCCCCTAATTTCCTCTTTTCAAAAAATTAGATATCCTCCCACTAATTTATAAAGTCCTTAGAGTTTTCTATAACCGTAGCGGGTGAAAAGGCCAGACCACAAACTTATTGCATCAGATCTTGGAGAAACTTTTATATACCTAGGCCGACGACTGAAATTTATCGACAGTCATACAAATACTTAGGGCCTAAATTATTTAGTATGTTGCCAAGAAATGTGGCAAACTCGGAAAAAAGATGAGGATTTACATCCGCTGTCAAAAAATGGCTTATGAGGTATGAGGAAGTAGAGTTTCTGTTAAGGAAAGTGACATAAAAAGTTTTCAATAAAAGGTATATTGTATATTTTATGCACTTAATTATGCGTTTATGTAAGAAAGTTAGTTATCCTTGTGTCAATTTTTGAGATATCACAAGTGAGTGCAATCGGTAAGATAACAAATAACTGAATGCAAAGAAATAAATTTACTTCTAATGTATATTAGTACAGACCTGTACAAAAAGTGTAAGATGGTAGCCCCATAACTATTCAATAATCGGTACCTATATCTTCCACAATTATTTAAGTGTTTTCTAATGCAATATATTTGAATGTAAATGGAATAAAGTTATATTATATATTACAAAAGAGGATCCTCAAGTCGGCCTCTAAATGTGTTGCCGCACACCGCGCAATCAAATGGGTTTCCAAATTCCTGAGTTACTGAGCATGGCTGTGCAAGCAGGAAAGCATGAATGAAAAAAAATCGTCCGTCAGACTACGAATATTACAATAGAGGACCCTCAGCTCTGCTTCTAAATATGTCACCACTCGCCGCGCATTTAAATGCGTTTACAAAAGCCGCCACTCGTGCCGCTGACGGGCAAAGTGATCCGAGTTTCACGGGGAAATAAGGTATAATTAGAGGTGTCTACTGAAGTTCACATTTATGATGGTGCACTCATAAACGCGGACATTTTTGAAAACCGATTAAAATGCGACGCACAGTGGGCTGAAATCGAAAAAAGCTGGCCAAAAATGATTTTTTTCACTTTTTAATTTGGAAAAAACTAATATATTTTCAAATTATAGAATGATCAGTGACCATATTACTGAAATAATTTTATTTATAACTAATTTTTTTAAAGCAGGAGACATCTGTCAATTTAATGAAAAATGATCGCAAAATTTTTTCCCCATTTTTTGAAAAAATTGACGGAAGTTTTTTTTCTACTGTTGCGTTATTTTTAAAAATGCCTAAATTTAAATCATTACATAATAGAAATTGACATTTTTAGAATCCATTGTAGTGAAAGTTTTAATTCTAGCGATAATATTTATAAGTTTTATTTAAACAATTAAAATGTCCTATTTTTCACGTATTCTTAGCATAATGTAGAGAAAAACTTGATGTTTTTCACTTTGCTTCACAAAGTGTTTAGCACCACGTTATAAAATGAAGTGTCAACTTTAGTTATCAATTGAAAAATCCTGCCCCAATTTGCCACCCCGCCTCTCCCATCAAGTTACGTGCATGAATGTCCAACCGCCCGACGCGGTGGTTAGATGCTAACCTTTGTTCAGACTTAGCTGTAGTCGACGATAATTCGCCAAAAGTGAGGCGAAATTAGAGTTGTCTACTCTTATATACTCTGTATACATTTAGCATGCCATATTAGTCTTATTGTTCCAATTTTTCCAAGGGCACATCACGATTTCCTTCATAAGTCTTTGGACTCAACGATTGCGCCGGCAAGTCAGATTCTTGTCCCGGGAAGCGGGCGGCTGCAAATAATTATGTATTAATTCTTGGAAAGCCCAGTTCTTAACACTACACACTTGCATATTCTGCTATCCGTACTCTTCTAGACCTTTTATAACTCCCATCAGCTCAGACACTGGAAAGGGCACACGTGTGGCGGAGCGCCGCCCGCACAGTGGCGGCGGGCACTACCCTGCCGACCACGTTAATCCCTATTGTACCCGAAAACCCAACCACTGTGTTATGATTCTTATCTGGCGTTAAAGAAGTTCTGTACTCGTTTCATAACTGTCCCTTTGTAGAAATGCCGCTTATTGCTTTATTTCCTCGATCTATGAAAGAGTTATTGCACTGTTGAGGATCGCTTCCCTTCGCACGGGGTTTTCCACAAATGCTTCTCTCCAATTGGTTGAAAACTATTCTCTTCCACAATTTTACCGAGAAAATTAGTCATTTTGTCTTCGTGAGTGCGAAAGAATGTGCGTGCCTGTGCTATGGAAGCGAAGAGCGAGGATTTTTTTCCCTATATCGTGACATTTCAGCGTTGAGGCCGAACTAAGTACCACTAGTGAAGGATATCTCGGAACGATAAAAAGGTACGTTTTCCAAGTAAAATATCTCTGTGATCGTGTGTATTGTTAAGGGAAATATGTTCTAATTTCGCATTCCTTACGCGGTGATTTAGATTGTTAATATTTCGGATGAGAGAAAATGGAGCGCATGAAAGTAACCTGCAAAGAAATACATGACGTTATTGTTAATGAAAGTGGAAATTCGCTGTCTTCAAAACGTGAATTGCCCTTCAATATCTTTCAGATAAGTTAAAATTGGGGAAAGACGAGAAGACAAAGGAAATGTTGAAGAATGTCATGGATAAATACGTTTTCAATGGGTATATCCAGATATGGAAAGAATGCAAGAGAACCAGTGTCAGGTTTGTAGTAAAATTTCGATGTTGTTTAGAGAAGGATATACTGCTCCCAACAGATATGCATGAATCTCTTCTTGAGACTCCTTGTCAAAGCATGGTCAAGGCACGACTAATGATGGGAACACAGCCCGACGTATTTTCTGAACCTAAGCTAACATCAGAAATTACCGGTATGTTTACCATCAAAAAATCATATTATATAGATTTTTATTTATTAATTCCAAAATTTGTTATGAATATTTAAAAATTTTTGGAAGAAGGATTTGGTGAGGACTTTTTTTCCTTTTTAAATAGGCATTAGCGAGGAACTCATCTCAAGGTTTGCCTTTATTTTAAAAGCTCTGACATTTGGACTTGAGATAGATTACGCCAATTTCAGCGAGTACTGCTCAGAAACTGCATCCCTTTTTGTGGATATGTATCCGTGATACTACATGCCTCCCACGGTGCACAAAGTGCAGTTTCATGCAGCATCACTTGCCAAGGTAGCAGTGCTTCCAATTGGCCAATTTTCTTAGGAGGGCTTTGGAATCTGCCCACAAAGATATCAAAAGATTCGGAGCGCACCACACGCGAAATATTTTGCGCTTAGAAGAAATGGGAGATCTTTTCCGAAGGCTCCTCCTTACTTCGGATTATCTAATATCCAATAGTTATGTATGTAGGTACATATGCTAAAAGAAATGTTTCAATCGATATACGAAACTTACTTGTATTAGAGGAGCCAACTTCTGATGAGGACAGTGACGGCTGGGAATCCGATGAAAACTGGTAGTGGGCTGGTAAATTTATCCCTAATGTTTTCTTATGTTTTATATATTTATGTTTATATATTATGGTTCATAAATAATTTTATGTGGCATTTTGGTTTATGGTATAAATTTTTTGCTAGGTGATTTTTTATGTGTGTCCTTTCAAAGTGTTAACGCAAAATTAGTTGACTAAATCATTAATAATGTTTAAAAAAATAATTTATGTATTTTGTATGAACATTGTTATTTAGATTATTAAATTTCATGGTAAACTACTTACTTTTTTATTCCTAACTATTAATTTCAATTAAAAGTTCCCTCTTAACTGAGGCCGTCCAAATAGTCGATTTTTGCTTTTTTTTTCGTCTCCGCGAATTTGTTTAAAAAATTTCCCAGGAACAATTTTTCGGCAAAAAGTCTTTATATTCATGTTATATAACCCAAATATGAATAGTAGGAAAAATTTCGTCGAGCTAATTATAAAAATATGGAAGATATGATTTTTGGCCAGCTTTTTTCGATTTCAGCCCACTGTGCGACGGAAGTGGCAACAGAAAACAGCCTTCTACGGGATGGAATTAGGCCTCCTTCAGTCCCCTTGCAGTTGAGATGCGAAAGTAAAGAAAAGACGCTTATCACCACCGACGCTTTTTTGATATCCCACCACGTGAAATATCAAAAAACTATTTATCTCATGCATGCCGCTTATCCGAGTTCGAATAGATATTCCCCATTCTCCTCCGCCAATCACAAGGCTACCTATTTCACTGAAAAAAAGGAGAGGCGAAAATCATTATTCACATCCAAGGAGACTCCACTAAGGTGGCCGAAGAACATGGCGGTTACGCGTTATGTCTTTCGCAGTTTCGCGCCCCTTGTATTCGGAGGCGCCGCTGGGCAGCCGTATCCCGTTCAGAGTCACTTTCGCCATTAACCGTATTAGAAGTGGTCTTTTTAGTTGACCGTCGTTTTGCATGCGTTAAATGGGTGCTTTATATGATTTATTGGCTCGGTGGCATATTATTGCCGTGTATTTAATCGTGAAAAGTAAATAGAGATGGATGGTAGCGCCGCGAGCGGTGATTTTGAGATTTGTAATGCGCGGAGCGACAACAATTCTAGCGGGTAACTTGAGAATCCTCTAAGGGGTATCCATTAAATGAGTGAGGCGTTAATGGGGGCGGTCAAGCCGATTCTTACCCAATCTCATAGTGGAGGTCCTGGCAAGTACCACGTAATTTTTTCCGCAAGAAACAGTATAAAATTGCGATCCCAGTAATCCTAAATACCAGTCTTACCTTATCTTAAATAAAAAATAATTGAAAAAATTGTTTTTTTTTAACAAATCCAACGCAATGAAGTATACATTAACGTGCGAAAAATCCACAGAGAAAAAATGATTCGCATTTACAAGGATTCGACCCCGGACCCCCCAAATGACGCCTCGGTAGCTTAACTCGCTAAGCTAGCACACAACCGGAAATCGGGGGATATACAAATTATTTGGTTCTAGAAATACCGGTTTAGACGAATGGCAATGGTCATTTTTTATCCTCATTTGAAAAAGGCCTGATTGGCGCCCATGCGATGCCACTCCACGTGACGTCACAGGGACCTATTTCCATACGAGTAGATAGCAGTTTTACATCGCCTGAGATTACCAATGCATGTATGAGGCACAGAGCTCAGGGAAACATGTCTCAATAATCACCTATTAAAACTGGCTAAGGTCGGAAAGTTTTCTTCGTTTGTTAAGGTATTAATAATCCTTATTTAAGCCAAGCACTACCTGCTAGCAGGGTACTCTGCTACCTGCTAGCATCCTGCGTCGTATCAGAGCTCAAAGCCTCGCCCCAAGGTCACCTCATTTGCGGCAGCGAGAACCAGAACGACGTCACACGGAGTTTTCCCAGCATTCATACTTAGCCGTCGCGTTTTCGCGCGCTTGAAAATTTTCACTTTTCATTCAATCGCGAATAAGTAGATATCGTCATTTAAAAATATATAAGCGTGAAATACGTACTCCAGGAGTAATAATCTTTCGATTTAGGCAATAAAAAAATAATAGGAAACCACCGTATTAATGGACGCCACCTAATGTATATTATTGTTCACAGCAATCGTCAGAGTTCCGGTTTCAGTTTAGAGTTCTTCGAGCGGGGCATTTTTTTAGATGGCTCCGATTTAGTAGCAAGCCTCTTTTTATCTCTCGCCGTTTTTTCATAGCCGAATAAAAATATATAAACGAACTTTCGGTGCCCTACTTAAACATTAACAAATTACCTCGCGTGCCCACAACCCGGCGCCAGCCTCGTTTACTCTCATAATGGAACTATTGTTAGGAGCTTGCTGCGCGCCGTCCGCGAAAACCCATTTCCACCTGGGCGATTCCATTGAGAAGACGAAGTCCTATCCCGCGCGTAGGATTAAGGGAAGATAAACCCATTGTCCGAAGGAGCTTTTGAGAAGTTCCGCGCCTCATATCGACTTGTCCTCTTCTCGTGGAGACCCGCTTTTGGTTCAGTCAAGTCCATCCGAAAGGATGTCGGTCTCAAACGCGAACTCTGGCTTTCTCGAGGTTATTGAGGCCGCCCATTCGCTTATTTTCATGAACACCTTTCTCGCCCACCCTGAACGGATATCATCACCAGCGGTTTCCAACCGGTGCGGTGGTGCGCGTACTCCTGAGGGGTATGCGACGAACCAGAAGCGACGAAAATAATCGGTAATGGCGGACGCCAGGAACTATGTATCTGTGAGCCAGGAATAGGGTAGTTTCCTTCATCGAAGAAAACGAAAGGCATTGATTGCGATTCGTTACCCACCATTAGTGTATTCATAATACACAAATTATTTGGTTTTAGAAATACCGGTTTAGACGAATGGCAAGGGCAAAATATTATCCTCATTTGAAAAAGGCCAGATTGGCACCCATGCGATGCCACTCCACGTGACGTCACAGGGACCTAGTTTCTACACGAGAGGATAGGAGTTATACATCGTCTGAGGTTACCGATGCATGCAAGAGGCACAGAGCTCAGGGAAACATGTCTTAATAATAACCTATTAAAACTGGCTAAGGTCGGAAAGTTTTCTTCGTTTGATACGGTATTAATAAACCTTTTTTAAGCCAAGCGCTACCAGATAGCATGGTACTCAGCTACCCGCTAGCATCCTGCGTCGTATCAGCGCTCAGAGCCTCTCCCAAGGTCACCTCACAAGGCGGGAGGGGGAACCAGAAATGCGTCACACGGACTTTTTCCCATCATTCCTACTTACGCGTCGAGTTTTCGCGCGCTTGAAAATTTTCACTTTTCATTCAATCGCGAAAAATAGATATCGTCATTTAAAAATCTAAAAGCGTGAAATACGTACTCCAGGAGTAATAATCTTTCGATTTAGGCAATAAAAAAATAATAGGAAGCCACCCTATTATGTATACATATTCAATGGGATTTTAAAAATAAGCTTTCTATCTATACCTTTATTTATAGCCAAAGGTGTCACCTACCCGTCGTGAAATTATGTAATAAAATGTGCGCGTTACATTTTTGGGGGCACAATATCAGTTGTATGCACATAGGGGGCTAAGAGAGGAAAAAAAAGATTTGGAACCACTGCCTTACATCACAAGACATTCTGATATGAGTGGAAAGTAAAAGGGATACAATAGCAGCTATATACACATAGAGCGCTACTAGAGGAAAAAAAAGGTTGTGAACCACTGTCTTAGTACAAGAGATACTGCGATATAAGTGGAAATTGAAAGGGGTGGAATGTTATTGTGAATTCAGTTTATTCGGACGCATCTTTCTTGTTAAAACGGTCGCACTTTGTCCTTTTTCTTGATGTAGAGGCTACTGGGTCCGTATGCCTAAAGTGTGTACCACGCTTTTCACAATACCCCTGTTGCTCATTAAACCTAAATTATATGCTTAACTACCAAGCAGAATCAAAGGAGACACGTACGAATTTTCTTAGATGAGCAAAACAATGGTTTATGTCTTGCATAAACACTTTGTTTTGCTGATAGAGTCAATCTCTATAGTTTTAATCATTTGTGCATAAAGTCAACTTTAACCAGTCAGGAATGATAGCCAATTATACCTCCAAGCCATCTTCTGAGAGCGAACTTCAGGATGGATTTTTACCAAACGTGGCGCTGAAGTCACAAGCCCACACAGTGACACATGGCACTGAGATTGTGCTTTCTAAGCCATTATCAGAGGTTTCAAAGCCATCGTCTTAGTCACATTTTAAAGATTCGTCACAGTGATTCAACAGTATGATTGGTTGGAATAGATGACGGTGGAGCGTTTCACACATTGGAGGAGGTTTTCCGAATCCTTCTCCCTGGACACCTCGCGCAGTGATAATATATTGGATGGAGAAAAATTATGTCACGAAATTTTAACCCTGGATAGATGATACCAGTAAGAACTAAAATTACTAATGATATTTAGGTTGAAAACTCACCATTTTTAGACTACATAAACTTCACGACCTAAACATCACCAGTAATTTTGGTTCATACAGTGGCACTAAATCCATGGGACCTAAGGGGGCCCGAGCCCCCTCAAAAATTCGACATTGGTGGGAGGAACAGATGTGTCAGGCTTGTCGATTTTCCCCGGCGTGACAAGTTATCGAGAGTCGAGTTTTCAGGGTGTTGATTATATAACTCTTCTAAAATGCTAAAAAAAACTTTAAAACTCGCTATTTATAAAATTTCCCAGGGCGAGCCCCGTATGGGTCCCCCCAATATTTTTTATAAGTCGACACCCCTGAGTTAATACGGGCTTCAGGTTTCCAGGGTTAAAATCTCGTGACACAATTTTTCTCCACCCTGCATTTTAAGGAATATCCGATACTCAAGGGTTGGGGTGCAAGTGCCGGCCGACGCAGCTCTGGTGGCTGAATAATGCAGTGCGTCATTGCCGGCCAGAATGTTCGGGAAGAACCCAGCGAACATAGTATAAAAGGTCGCGCCTCGTACACTATGGGGGCACTCTACCGACGCAATGCTTGCGGCTGCATCAATGTAATTTAAGACGAATAATGTAAGACACGGTCTCCGTCGTTACTTTGTGGAACTGTTTCATGTTTAAAATAAAAATACTTTGTCATATTCCACACTATTTTGAGTTTCTGCATATCATGCTATATACAGGGTGTCCCATTCATCTTGACCACCCGAAATAACCTTTTGTCCAGATGAAAATTTAAAAAATGTGTCAATCAAATGTTCATTAGCCGTCAGGGGGACATTAATCAGCATGATTGCCTTCCTTGTAGCTTTGTTATTTACAAAGATAGAACAGCGGTATGTCTTTTTTAAATGGCACCCTATATTTCTTATTAGGCAATTCATTTCCTCTCCTGTAACTCCTCCTGTTCATATCTTTCTAAATAATAAAGCTACAAGGAAGGCAATCATGCTGATTAATATCCCCCTGACGGCTAATGAACATTTGCTTGACACATTCTTGAATTTGCATCTGGACAAAAAGTTATTTCGGGTGGTCAAGATAAATGGGACACCCTGTATGCAGAAACCCCGGTCGTACCATTTGAAATAAAGTGTGGAATATAACAAAGTATTTTTATTTTTAACTTAACGCGAAGAAATTGTGAATCAGAAGTTACGCGTTTTTTCATATAAGGGAACGCTACCCCACTCCATTTTATTGTTAAGTTTCAGAATTAAAAATAACGGCGTAAAAGTGTTTATCATCAGATGTCCCAGACTGAGCAATCCAACCTTTCAGCAATTCCGCCACACTGCTATATTGGATCTCGAAGAGAAAACCTCACTCTCCGTTGCATTCCCATTCAAATTCCCTTTTACGCAGCACACCGCCTGGGGCATGATGTCCCCTATTCGTCGACGGGCCCTTCGAATAACCCCTTACTTATATCCCCCTTTGATCCGAATTCCACCTTCATCCCTTCCGATCTCATTTCCATCCCTTTACCTTATCCCTCGTCCTTTTTTCCTTGAAGATTAATCTTATCTCTCCTTCCCTCCAGTCCTAAAGGTGGATTCATTTCATATCATCGAAAAACTCCATCTTTTTCTCGAAAATAGGGCGTAAAGATGGCCGAAGAGACAGAAAACACCAAAAACAGCACCATATAGTGATCTTTCTACACTGACTAATACACTCTTTCAGAGTGATACGAAGACCCAGCTCTATTCTGGAGGAATCTGCAATACTGCATAAGCTGGTGGGGGATTTTTTGTCCATAATCATAAGGTCGCCACTCCTTAGCTACTAAGCTACGACAACTAAAACATTTTTGGTCCAATTTGCAGTAACCACGAATAAATGTTTTCTTGAAAATTCAGCTTTTTCGACATTTTATTTAATATCAATCTTATCTCTCCTTCCTTTCAGTCGTGAAGGTGAATTCATTTCATACCATCGAAAAACTCAATAATATAGAGCATAAAGACGGTCAAATAAAACAGAAAACACCAAAAACAGCTCCAAACAGTCATCTTTCTACACTGACGGCGGATTAATATATTTTTTCAGGGCCACACGAAGAAATAATCTTGGTGTCACAGTGTTTTTACCGATCCTTCAGAAACGTTAAGATAAAAACAAAATAAAAAGATAAAAAACACGATTGGTTTTTCTTGGATATTCAGCCTTTTCGACATTTTATTTAATATTAATCTTATCACTCCTTCCTTTCAGTCGTGAAGATGATTTCATTTGATATGATCGAAAAGCTCAATAATAAAGGGCTTAAAGACAGAAAAAAACAAAAAATCAACTCCGAACAGTGATCTTTCTACACTGACAGAATATAACTTTTCAAAATATAACTAATAACTTCAGGCTATACTTTGTGAAACCTCTCCATATTGGAAGTAAGGAAATAAAACTTTGTAAGGTTCACTGTTATTTAACTATGGGCACGACCCGGGTTTCGTAACTTGGTGACATCGTCAGGTGACTGATTTTGCATGCATCATACATTTATACAAAAGTACACAAGTGACAGTGAGGACATCTATCGGAAAGGAAAAACCCCAGCCCTTTCAACCAGTCCTTTTCCTTTCCGATAGATGTCCTCACTGTCACTTGTGTACTTTTGTATAAATGTATGATGCATGCAAAATCAGTCACCTGACGATGTAACCAAGTTATGAAACCCGGGTCGTGCCCATAATTAAATAGCAGTGAACCTTACAAAGTTTTATTTCCTTACTTCCTATACTTTTTCAGATTAATTCCAAGAAATAATCTAAAGGTCACAGTATTTTTACAGATTCTTCAGAAGCTTTGGGATAAAAATAAAATAAAAAAGATTAAAAATCTCGTTTTTTTTCTAAAAACAGTATATAATGCACTAAAAAAATAAGCTTTTTATACATTGGAGAATAAAGTGTGGGTGCTTATTTAAAACCTTATTCAAGCACTTATTGTTAAATGAAGGAAAAAAAGGCATGCTGGAAGAACAAGGATGATACGTCAGCTTTCGTCCGGCACCTCTTGGTCCCCACCACCCGAATGACAAACTTTGTTTTCCCCCTTCCCTTCGAGGAATTAACCAATCCCAGCTCGGAACCGACCCCACTCCATTAACAAACATAATATATATAAAAACCTGTCCCCGCCATATTAATTTTATATTTCATGTGTTTGATAATGGTTTAATAGCCCAAAACCGGTCATAGAAATTTTTATAAATATTTTGTGAAAGTAACAAAGTGTCTGTTATTGATAATAGCGTGCATGGGTGCTGATTGTGTTTATTATATGTGGTTAAAGATTCGTGAAAACAGCATTTTCATTTTAATTTTATAGCACTTTAGATTACAGTTTATAGCATTTTGTGGCATCAATTTTTTCCTTATTTTCACATTTATAATTTTTTCTGATATCATTTTTAGATTACGAAAAAAATGTGGTGAAAAACAGTTATTTGACAAAATACGAAATTGTTAAAATAATTATGGGGTAGAATAATTATAAATTAAGGAGTTAAATGTATAGTAAATAATTAAATATGAGAGTAATAGTCAGAATATCATTTGCACCAGTTCAACGTCAACATTGAGAAGTTTCAAAACTTTCTGCTCTCAACCGGTTGCGTCTGACAGTCACAACTAGATAGTACAGGTTGAAAAAAAAACCTCTCTGCATCAACGATGCTAACTGCTGTTCAGATTGTGTGGATTGTGGAGCATTATCAAACTCAGTCTTTCATAGGCAGATGAAGAAAAATATTTGCTTAACATCGCAGAAGCTACCGCGGTTCTCTCTCAACCTCTCTAGCAGCTGCCGATTAAAATAAATGTAACCATTAATGAAGCAGTAAGGCCCAACGTCCACTGGAGCAGCAAGGGGTGGGCTCGGCGCTAAACCTACGAATTTGGCCATCTAAAAGGAAAGATTGCGGTTTAAATATTGTAAAAGTCCAGTCATCGCGCCTCAGTGGCATTTACCGCATATGCGATTTTCACGTATAGTTTTTCACGCCACTAGACAGATATGACAATTAGATATTGCAGTGGCGTAACTGTGGGGGGGGGGGGGGGGATGAGGGTGATAGATATCCCCCAAAGCCTTAGAGAAACAAAAAAAATGTATCCAAAACTATCGTCTAGTTTTGAAATATAATAACTGCAAAGGGTAAAAGTTAAATTTTAAGTGCCAAAATGATTTAAAATGTATTTCCAGGCAAGCAATTTTTCAAAAATTTTCCTGGACAACCCGTTGCCTGGGGGGGGTCGCCCCCTCAGTCCCCATTATTCCAAAGCATATTTCTAGTTACGCCACTGAGATATGGTATATACAGAGGGTAGAAGAGCATGATAGATGAATACGTATTGGCACCTTCGCTTTAATATCCGTGTAATGAAAGGCTTATTGTTTAATTTTTAGTGCATTATATACTCTTTTGAAAAAAGCGAGTTATTAATATATTTTTATTTTACTATTTTCTTTTTAGCTAGAGTATACGTTTGATTTTAAATTAATTTTTAACCCATTTTAATATTACTTCCATAGCTTTATTTTATAAAAAAGAGGCCTATCAAGACTACCAAAAACTTTATCCTATAAATTGCGAAGTACGGATCAAGACACGTTCCATGGCATGCAGTAGCATATTACAAAAGGCGTTCATTCCTTAATGCATGCAGATAATTTTACATAAAAAAGATGATTTGATTGAGCTAGTATTTTCAAGACTCAAAAAGATGAGTAGAAAACAATTTGCACTTTAAGCACACAATATTCATATTTTTCCGAGTTTGTTTCTTAGTACATTTATCATCCACTTTTATGGGCTTGAGCAGATATGATAACACGAGCATTACAGCCACACAGACCTTAAGCCAGACCGGGCTATGCTCAAGAGCAAAGGTAGGGGTGTAATTAAATTTCCAAAGCCAGCTTTCTCTTGTGCGGCTTCACAAACGAGAGAAAACCACAGCTTGAGAATACAGCAAGAACTTTTCCAGCATTAATTACCCAAAGAACTCGTAGCAATAATGAAATTCAGGGAATGCGGTTGACTACGTGGAAATTAGCGGTGGTGCACAAACTGCGTTAAAAAATTAGCTGCGTTAAAAAAATTAGTAGCATTAAAACAAAGACTGGTAGTATGCGATGGAAACGGGGCTATTCCAAAGGAACGAAGTTGCTATGGTTAGACTATTTACGATTCAATTTTTCAACATCACGAGCGATTTAGCCACTTCATTTCTAATTTATGCAAAAAATAACTTTTCCGAAATTGTAAAAAGATTTTAAAATTAAATTGTCATTAATAGAGGCATCGTTACATTGATACGGGCTAGAAAAAACACAGCAGATGACAATAAAGGAGGAGTAGCAAAAGAATTCCAAACTAATTTGTGCAGGAGCTGAATTACTTAAATCACGGCGGATGAGACAGAAAAGTTTCATAGTTCCAACGAAGGATGGGAAACGAAAATAGAGTGTGAAGCACGCGTGGGCCTCATCGCACTTCCAGGATTTTGTTTGGGGGTGTTTGAAACCTTTAACCCACTACACTACCTTGCTCCCCATAAAATCTCCCAGTACTTGGGCAAAAGCCTGATGCTGACTCATATAAATTAATCCGGAACGTATTGCGATGTAAAAACTGAAAATGTAAAAGCTTTCACCATTCGTTCAATTGTATTAGGCTCAACTATGTGGAAGTTAATACTCGAAAATGAAAAGGAGACTTCGTTGATTTCCATTGATTTATTTCGTCCGTACGACATGTTTCGAACCACAGAGGTACTTGATAATGACCTCTATGGTTCGAAACATGTCGTACGGACGAAATAAATCAATGGAAATCAACGAAGTCTCCTTTTCATTTTCAAGCTTTCGCCGTTATCATCAGTTTTTCTCTGCGCTATACTTAAATAGGATGCTGGAGCTGCCACAAATAGGGTTATCAACATGCCTTTATATTCTGATGTATCGATTTCCCCGCATGAAGACGGAACATCTTATTCGGCCACATCGAGTAGTGAGTGAATCGTTGCACTAAAAGACGAAGAAAAGAGCGTAATAGGAAGGCCTTGGATGAGATATATGAAGGTGATGTAGACGGACGAATATAAAAATGATATTATCGTTTAAAGATTAGGTGAGAATGATGCGAATAGCTGTGATGAAACGCTCTGAAGATCGGATTACTGAATCTGGATTCTGAATTATATTCACATTTTTCCCAAGAAAATATCCCTTACAGTATGGTTATAAGAGCGCTGAAACTGCCATTCACCCTCCTTAATAGTTCGACAGCTATTTTATTCACCAACCTTTTCTCCTCTTTTAATTTTCTTCTTTTCCTCAGAAAGAAATTTGTTCACATCTGCATGACCTAGGCTCAAGAGCATTTTGCAGGTATCCTATTTAGTACAAGCAAACTTTATACGTAAATTGGAACAATTACGCAATTTGAGCTAATCGCTATCAAGTGTGCAAACTTAACGCCAATTCCAGTATCTACTAAGGTGGGCTCACTAATGGAGGATTATCGGTTTGAAGGGAACTTCAGCACTTCGATGGCATAGGTAATGAGAAGAAAAATAGTGAACCTATTTATACGAATAGTAGAGGGAAACTTGATGATCCAAATATCTAGCCTTGCAAGTGACGGAGCTGAGTAAACTACATTCGCTCGAGTAATTCCGGCGGAATGGGCGATTCACTCGAATCGGCTCAGAACTCGTAAGACTAGCCGTGCGAGGGGCGAAGTTTGGAGGTGACGCTTTGAGTCAGCATCGCAATGGAATACGAATTAAGGTACTCTCAGTTACCCCGGAAACATTGAATCAATTCATCAATCTCAAGAACGAGAAGATGTAACACAATGATTCGTTAGTAATAGAAATATAATTTCAGAGGAAAAAAAATTTACCACGCAGAAAACTATGACTCGAGACAAACAGCTTTCAGATATATTTTAAATATAAATACATGACAAACGCGGGAAAACGATAGGCCAAACATGGAAATATCTCATTCAAATCACTGTATTCTTTTCAAACTTCGATAAATAATTATTTAAATTATATATTTCAACATTTCCACTGAATTTATGTTAGTTTCATACGACATTTAAAATTTCCTCACAAATCAATGTAAATATTGCAATGTCTTATTTAACTAATATTACTTAATTCCACCGCCTTTTGCCACATGATATTGCTAAATTGCCATGAAAATTCATTCCATTAGCTAATTATTTCTAAAGCCTATTCTTTTTTAAATTATTTTGTGAATTCATTCTTTGCAAACCACCTTTGTATCAAAAAATCAACTATGCCTACAATGTCAGAGGATAAATTTCACAAGTACACCTGAAGAAGCTGTAGAGAATAAATGAAATGATTGCAATATACGTGATTCGCGTAAAGTTTTTGGAGTTTGGGCACTACGTTGTGTCAAACGTTGAATAAAAAAATACTTTGAGCTGATAAATGAGACAGTTTGCCTTCCTTCTCCTGCGCTTATTTTGAAAGTTAAAAATTCAGCAAAGGTCTCCAATCCTCAGAATAACACAAACGTATATATTTCAGAAAGTGGGAGTTGATCAAAATTGAGGAAAAGTTCGATTTTTTTGCCACTCAAAATGAAGATGACCCTCCCAGGGTTTATAGATGCTACACTAGCCATCCGAAAAAAATATCAATGAAACAATTAACGATGCAGATAATGGATACCAAATTCATAAAACCAAATACAAGTCTACCCCTCGCTTTGAAAATATTAATAAGAAATATTGAACCCTCACTGGAGCCTGAATTATAATCACAATCACCACATGAAAACAATACCACATATTCACTAAAATATGATACATGTCAAACACCACTACCTTAGCATGATACATACCGCCATACATTAATTAACCCAAAGATATCAACCTGTTTTTAGCTACAATAAAGTAGAATTGCAGAACTGCGGACCGAATTTTTGAGACATTATACGATAGAAATGAATGTAAATTGCAAAGCATAAAAACATGAGTTGGATATAAGAAATCGCGAAATTTTCTGCAATATAACCGTGTTTTTTATTTTAAGTATTGGGGAAGCTTAACGGATATTTTTTTAATCTCACACATTACCGCAAGAGAACAACAATTAACTGTCCCATCTATCAGCAGGAATCCTGGCCCTTGAAATCTTATTAAATTGAAAACTTGTATCCTGACAACTAATTAACACTACACGTGGCGCCTGTGCGTGATCTAAAATCTGGACAGAGTCCAAAACAATTGAATGAAGTAAACTGGGTCAGGCACGAGCCGTTTTCGCACGAGATGCGCTTAGGCGGGTTACCGCAGAGTAATAGGGTTGAGGCATTGAGCCGCTCACCTTGGAGTTAAGAGGTGTGCCAATTTTTCATGCATATGTGACACATGTTTAGTGCGCAAAATAAATCAACGCCAGCAATGAGGGGGGTCGAAAACAGTTTGAAAAATATCGAAATCCCTGATGAGACTTCAAGATTAACACTAGAATCGCTAACTTAATCTTTCACCATTACCTTCATTTACATTACTGACATTATACTACTACTCCAGTGACATTACTTTCACCATTACCTGTTATGTGTACATGCAAGGGCCATTTTAATTCAGTCATTTTTCACTTCAAAATTCACTGATTCTTGGTTAACCTTGTGGTATTCCATTAAAAGTTTTTCCTGGATGTACACAATTACTTATACCACTTTTTTATATATAAGAGCGCGACCCGGGTTTCAATGAATAATCTTAATCATACATAGAATACTTTCAACTCAATTACTGCTACCATTAGCTGAGTTATAACAAGGGCCATAAAATGTTATTGACGTTTAATGCTCCAGCAGAAACTGCATTCAAGCTCTTAATTCTGTTTAATCTCGATAAAATATGCGATGGATAAAGGGTGTGAATTGGACGATGTAAATTATTAATATATCAAGTATTATTAAATATTCTCTTATTTATTTAGCGTCATTTGAAAATCTTTAAGTACTATTTAAAATCGTAAACCTAATTTTTTCCTAAGATCAATATAATGCTTTTAAATATACCATTGACCACGCATAAACCGAATTTCTGTTTTAATTCTTGCATCACTTTTGTCTGTTAAATTTTCACTCAAATTTATCTCCTACATTCCGTATCCTGGGGCCTGCAGAGCTTCCAGTTATGGCCCTGAGCTTTTATTGAGAGTAACGTAGGATGATTTTTAAACGCTCATCGGCTTTTCATAAAATTTATCTTGTTTTTTTTCCTCCTGTGTCTTCCATGGCCGTTTCTTAAAATTTGTTTCCAAAATAAGAATGCGATTCAATAGATATTTTCCCATAAATAACTCTTCTCTTTTTTTGAGCAAGCGATTCTTTCCTGTTGCTTCTTAGTTTCCCAGCGTGGAGCATTGGGGGACTATCGGGAATCTATAAAGGCGGCGTGCACCGACGCCACAACTCGAGTGAAGAAGAGATGAGTGTGCTCGCATCCCATCGATTGCGCTGGTTAAACGTTTTAGCGCGGAGGAATGATCGAGCACCCTTTTAATACTGGATTATGTGAGGCCTTCTTCTATTGCACGCTACCTGACAATCCCCGATTCCCGTAGTCTCATAAATTCATCCAATCCTTGTTTCTGTCCGCGTGAAAGTGTCTTCATGTAAAGAGATACAAGATATCTTACGTTGGCTGTGTAAACAAAATAAACGTCCTGACGGAATGGCAATAGTTAACACTTTTTTTTTTTTACAGAAATTTGGATTTACAATCCAAGTACCTCAACTAAGTAAACTCTTCTTAAGTAGCAAGACTGTCTTACGATTTCCTTCTTATCATAGGTACTAATTAGTAATGTTTGTTTTCAATGCTAACTATGTTTAAAAGATTTATTTAAAAAAATACAAAACATATTTGCAATATGGAACAGCAAATGTAAGTTCAAAGCAGAAAAAATTGATAAAATCAAACAAAAATTAAGTCATCACTTCACTAATTTTAAGTTTCCTTTTCTCACTAACATCACGTTACACTGACAACGGAAAGATATGCGCCAATTTTAATGCCTTTTGTTAACTGGTTGGTTGGGTTGAGATTTACACACCGGTACGGCTCCGACGCGGTCATTGACGAGGGGAACGTTGGCTGCGCAATTTCCAGAAGCTTAGACCAGTACTGAAACGCCCAACTTCTAGACTTTCTGAGAAATAGAAAACCTTAGCAATTGCCCAGTAGATCCATCTAATTTTACCCCATCGAGTCAATTTCTTGTTTGCTTTTTTGTAATTCCGGACAAAATCTTGCGAATCGAATGTAACCCACTCCCCGATTAGCTATCGGCTTAAAATTATCCGTAAATATTAGACCCAGATAACAATGCATTCGCACGCTATTTGTGGTTCTTCGGAGGTAGTTTCAGCCACCATTTTTGGGTTATTATTACACGTGTTAAATGCTCCATAGCGGCATAAATCTTACCAATTTAGGTCCTGGTATCAAAATAAGGTGCCTCTGGCGAAAGTATAACGCGTCTGACTATAAGGATGTTCAAAGCCAAAAACGTGGATCACAGTAATTTTAACATCTTAAATCCAATTCTTGCTCTGCTCATTACGGTACTACAACTTGAATCTCAAATGCAGGTTGTTTCAGGAGGAATTTGCAATACTTCGGGAGGTAGTAGGAGAGACAATTTTAAGCATTTTTGTCCATAAACATAGGGTCGCTACTACTGGCCTTTGGCAACGCAAACCATTTTTGGTGCACTTCGAAGTTGCCATGAATACGGTTTTCTTCTTCATTATTCAGCATTTTTGACATTGTATTAAATATTCTGAAGTTTAAAGGACTTTAAATTCTTAAGGTTGGACGGTTTTTCTTGATTATCCAGCATTTTTGACATTTCATTTAATAAATTTTAAAAAATTAAAATAAATTCTGAAGTTTTAAGGACATTAAACTTGAACGAAAATGTGCTATAATAAATTTCTGAAACAATCTATCTCAAATGGCTGCGCAATCGTGATGATTCTCGCTCAAAACTCTCGTTTAATTAAGCTTAATTATTGTTTTTTCATACTCTTACAAACATGCATAAACTTTGCACAAAACTTGAGAAATTACAGTGGTGGTGGATTTGTTAGATGAGCTGTGGCACTGGAATAAGGTCGATGGTATAACTGACGGGCTTTTTGATTGTTTGAGTGATTGAGTGAGTCAATGTCTGTCTATTTGTTACTGGAATGAAGTGAAAAATAAGTTTTTCCTGAATGTACACAATTACTTATACCACTTTTTTATATATAAGAGCGCGACCCGGGTTTCAATGAATAATCATCATCATCATTCATTAATCATGCAGTCTTAATTTCTTTAGACCATGTCCTTTTTATGTGCAAATGATAAGTGGCCTAACACCCCCTGCACACGCCTTTTAGGTGGCTTGCGGGGTAGTATGTATATGTAGATAGCAATCATCAGGTCGTCACATACATTTTAATTTCTTTTTTATTTTGAATTTATTACCTAATCGAAGTATTTTATTGGATATTTTTGTAGTAATCAGATTCAGACGAATTTAGCTGTTACCTATTCTGTCCCTTTCTTATATTCGCATGAACACGATTGGGAACGCATAATACGTATTGCTTCAGTTGGCAAATATGTGGCTTATACCACGTAATCATCTTAGCTATAGAATACTTTCAGCTCAATTACGGCCGTCGTGGTGATCAAAGGATTTCCTTCGCATACGAAATTAGAGAAAAAGAGGGTCGGACGAGTGATATGGTGAGTAATGTTGTGGATAGAGTGACCGCTGTGCGGGTATGGAACACCACGACCCTTTCTGCGGTTGAAATGGATAGCTCTCTCGCTCTCTGAGAGGGATGACAAGCGACGAAGTAGATCACGAACCAGCCCCACCAAGCTCCTTTCACTTTCATTGTTTGTATTTTTACTTTTTTGATAAGTTACATTCTGTACCTAAAATTTAATAACACTCTTCTGCAAAAAAATAGTTAAAAAAATGCCTGGCAAAAATTTAAGGTGTTTCTGTAACTTAAAGTTCACATAACAATATCTTATGTACCTGAAACAAACTTCAGTATTTCTATGGGAAATGGGAAAAGGTGGCACGAGGAATACTTATGAGTGGATTTTATGGGAATCCTGACACTTACCCTCATTCTTGTGTCTTACATTAAAAGGAATTGAATAATTGAATAATCAAATAAACACGAACAATTTGTCAACAAACACAATAGTCCTAATGTGCCAACAGACCATCACGTGACTCTGAATTTAGCCATTCCAAACTTGGTCTCGTGCGCAGAATCCAAAAATCGCGCTCGATTATATTTACCCTGAGCTCTTCATTATCATAGCGAGGTTCACGAAAGTTCGACAGACATATGGATTCGACAGAGTTTTACCACCGTACCACGTTTGCTACGCTGCCACCGCAGATATTTCCGTGAAACACAACGGATGCGAGTATTTATGCTCCCTCAGAAAACGATAATTAACATCTGAATTCATTGAGGACTTAACAGGTCGCTTCACTCTCGCTTGATCGGTCGTATTTTGCCTTTTTTGCGGTATATTAATCGTTTAAAACTTACAGTATCGTATTGTTATACTTAGGGACAATAATTAAATAATAATTGTAAATTAAAAAAGTGAAGGAATAAAAAAATTAGTCACATACAATTGTAAAATTAAATGACAATTATTAACTATACAGCATTTACAGAAGTTTTCCCATCCAAGGGAATAAATAGGAAAAACAAAAAGCAGAAAATTCAGTTAATACATTCACAAGCACAACATTCAGTGTACCTGACAATCACACAAACATTAAATGAGCACATTGTGAGGGCTATAAATAACTCTTTAAATATTTGCGTTCACCTAACCTTAGTTTAAACGTCTATTTTTTTATTGGGCCAAAATAAAAATTTCACTTCTTCATTTTACTTACCTTTCAATGAATAAATAGTAATTAATCATTCTTAATAGATTCTTGAATCTCAAATTTACAAAGAAATATTTACCTTTCAGAAAATACCAAAGTAAAATGTTCGAATTTTAGATGAAGGCAAAAATACATTCTACCCTAAATGCTCAGAGCATTTCAAAATAATGACATAAGTTAAAACCAGTAATTCGTACCAAAAAAGGACCGATCGAGCCGTGGAGTGATAGCGTCCACATATTCTGAGGGAGCCGCGACTTTTAAAGTCAGGATGACAACTCTATTTCGACATCTCACAACTTTGTTAATAGCCCTCAGCGAAATTTTCCATATAGGTCGGGGTAGCAATACGACGCCATTTTCGCAGCCCTAAAATTTACTCCGAAGTTGTTTTTTTTTGGGGGAAGGGGAAGAGTTGAATATGATGACTTTGACATTCGTCACTACATGCAGCGAGCGTGTGGGATCCGGTGCAGAAAGACTTAATCCGCGAACTGAATAAAATACAAAGGAAGGCTGCGCGTTTCGTAAAAAACTGCTACGGGCGCACAGACAGGGTTTCCCAGATGATAAGCGAATTAGGCTGGGAGCCGCTGGAGACTCGGAGGCTGCGCGCTAGGCTTAGATTGCTTGAACAATTGAGAATGGATATCTTAAGAGCGACATAGAGAACATAATATTAGAGCCACACTTTATTTCCAGGTCCGATAGAAGCGATAAATTAAGAGAGATGTTTTGCCGAACGGATAGATATGGGAATTCGTTTTTCCCCCGAACCATAAAGGACTTTAGTAAACACTATTCCCAACTTCGTTAGAGTACTTAAGTTTTTAACTGTAAACGGCTGGTGTCCTAACACCCCCTGCCACACGCCTTTTAGGCGGCTTGCGGGGTATTATGTAGATGTAAAAGATTGGCGGGACTTCAGAGCCTCCTTCCGTCGGGATGTCATCGCTGTGTGGTGGCGCGCTGCTTCGCCGTTTGCCATCCCCCTGAGAGAGCGAGAGAGAGCTATTCATTCCCACCGCAGCAAGGATCGTGGTGCACCATACCCGCCCAATGGTCACTCTCTCAACAGTACTACTGCCCATATCACTCGTCCGACCCCCTTGTTCTCTAATTTCGCATGCGAAGGAAATCCTTTGATCACCACGACGACCGTAATTGTTTGGTCTCTCTCTCCGCGGCGAATTTCACCACATAATTCACAGTGTCCGGCGATATCTGGTGGAACTGTTTTATATCCATGAGAATAAACTAAAATGGTAACCTTCCACACAATTTTTTTTAACTTAAGTACCGACACGGTTTCGACACGTCGTGCTTCGGTAGTAAATAAAATTTTGTGGAATGTTACCATTTTAGTTTATTCTCATGAATTTCACAGCGTTAAATTCCAGTTGATACGCAAGTTAAACGCTAAACTCAAGTTGTAGATCCAGTTCGCAACGCAATACGTGTAAATCATAGATCAGTATATGGGATTATTTCCATATTGAAGTCCGGGTCCAATTAACACGTTGCAGCACAATAAATTTCATTTCACCCAACATTAATACACGCATTAAAAATAAAAATAAGGGGTGTAATTATGCATCCAAAAAGAAACAATTATCTCAATTTTCTAGTACAATTACTGCGATAAATTAGCAGTATTTCAGCAGATGGGATTCACGGTGAACAGATTTGCATATTATCTAGCTCTATACAGCTTATTTAAAAATTTTCACCTCCAAATAAATGAACATGAAATAATATAGATAACAAAATTAGAATGATGCAACATAACTATTTTATACACCAGTTCGTCACATAGGATTTCTAATTTTTTTTTTTTGCAAATTTCGAGTTATTACTTATGAGTAGAGATGCGTGAAAATCGCAAATGAGATAAATGCGATATAGATGCGATGTGCGCAAATAAATGCGACATAGATGCGATGACTGGACTTTTATGACATTTTTATGCAAATTTGCCTTTTCGACGGCAAAATTCGTACATTTTGTGCCGATCGCAAATTAAATGCTCCGCCGACTCTCACGGCTTGAAGCACTTGAGCGACTGGCCAGCAGCTAGTTGGCTGGGACTCTACGTGGCCGCGAACTACAAGTGCGCGCGGGAAAGCTACACCTCCGCCTTTTTATGTCTTATTCCTTAATTTATTATTGTTCAACAACATGATTATTTAAAATAGTCTGTATTTTATCATATAACTGTGCTTCACTACATTTTATCGTCATCTACCTCATTATGAAGATAAAAAATATACTGTTCTATACGATAATCCGTTATTGAGAGCGCGATAAAATAAAAATGAAAGTGCGATTTTCACGTATCTCTTGTTATGAGTTATTAATTAAAATGATTTGTAGGATAATTTTACCTACTGTTGAATTTGGCTATACTATCTATATGAGGGCTACATTCTTTGCTCGTATGAACACGTATGAGAAAGTTAAACATTTATTGCTTCAATTATAAAGTAGGTGGCTAGTATAACGTAATAAACTTAGCTAAAAGATTCTTTTCACCTGAATCAAAACTACCATTGGTGTAGTCAATGAGTTATAAGACGCCGGGGTTTTTGTCTCTGAGGAGAAACTCTCACTTTAACAAATGGTATGAAGTAATTGTCGAAAGCTCTTTAAGTCTGCCTCTTAAGTAAAATTAAAACATCCATCTTCAAGCATGTCATTTCAAAAATGAAATTCAAGACGAGTTAATTTTTTTATAGTAGAATGGAATAATAAGACATTTTTCCGGCTCTTAAGGCCGTTTTACACGGGACACGGAATTGCGCAGGTTAGAGCTGCATTAATTTCTAAAACGGCGTGGAATTGTGCGAATGCATGAACGAAATTATAACAGGGGCCATTTTGCCGTCTCACATCCACGCATTCTCGCATGTGTTCTAGCAATTCTCCGCTTTACACGATGCAATTTTGACTGCGCCTTCGTACACACATCAGATTGTGCAAGTACGTGCCCCGTGTAAAATGGCCTTTGGACAACTTCCCCTCAATGCAAATAAAATATTTCCTCTCCTGCTTTGTGGAACTATTACCTCCGCTCCAAATGGCAACGTTAATATTGATCGCATCCGTTACCGGACGAGATGAGGTAGTGACGTGGAACTAAGGAGATAAGAAATTACGCTTTACACCCTTTTAAAACTTTCTTAGCGCTCAGTGGCGTAAAAGTTGCTGGCACTAATCATGTTACTGCTTCACAGGTCACCGTTCTGTGCTCCGAGGCCTTTTGCAAATTAGGTTCAGGCCTTCTGCAGAGAGCATAATGACTCACATCCCTTAATCATCAACACAGTAATTTTTAATGAATTAAAATCACTGTGCTAATTTTTAATGTAAATTTTTTTTAAATATAAAACTGAGATACGTAAAGGATTATAGCTTTTGATGAATTAGGTTATTTTCCTGGCTCACAACAGTCATGCTATTTTATCATTAGCTCACTTATTCTCAAGCACTCACATTCCTTAATCACCAACATAGTAATTTTTAATGGATTAAAATCACTGAGTTAATTTAAAATATAAATTTTTATTTTTTAATTAATTAATTTTTGCTTAATTTTTAATGATTATTTTTTCAAGGTAAGGCAAGTTTATGTATCTCTACTTAGAACGTGTTCTCAGAGAAAAAAAATCATCCTGTTGATTAGGCCGCTCCGTACACACAACAATCGCGATCATGCTGCCCTCTTCAGGGTCGTATTCCAAAGCAAAGACGGTCACAAGAGATAAGTTCAAGGGATCACGAACGACTCCGTCTCTCGGCCTATCAGCTCCGAGTCCATCCACCTGTCAAGCTTATCTTGCAGCAGGAGTGATGCATTGTTGTGCCGCAAAAGAAGGCGTGGATCACAAAGTGAGTATTCCTATCTTATAAGATCTCCGAGACCTATGACATGACTCGCCCTATCACAACCCTTCCAGTCACTCACGGGGCATGCGGAGGGGTTAAAATAGGCAATTATCCTGGGCACATCGGCGCTGATAAACAACTAAACATGGGAATCGTAGTAAGGTGGAAATACCCGAAGGAAACATCTAACACACAAGGTATTGAGCCTTCAGGCCGAATATGGTATCTGATAGAGACCCCATACGCTTTTTCGGAAAGACTTAACTTGCTCATTTAGTTTAGTGAGGTGGTAGTGGGCAACATTGAAGGGCTCTTTAGGCGCCATGAATGAAGTTTTCTCGGGTTAACAGCCGGGTTAGATTGTCCATTTTTCCAACGCGTCGAAGTGCGACACGTTCCTGGTCATCAATGAAATATGAACCACACGCCATGATGATAAACCTTCTCATCGCTCCCTGTTGATAACCTCGAAACGTTCGTCAAAATGGGCACTCTAACCGGGTTGGAAACCTGCGATAACCTAAATTGATTTATACGCCGGGAGAGCACCAGATCTTTCTTCATCAAGCACCGTATTTATTTATTTATTTCCCGCTGCCCCGTAAACACATTGCGGCCTTTGCAACGGATTTTTCAGCATCAACAACGCGCAACACAAACATCCATGCCCTGGTTAGGGATCACCTACCGGGATTCGAACCCGCGACCTACGGATTGGCAGGCGAGGACTTTACCCCACCGCCACCGAGGCCGGCAAAATATACACAGAATTCGAAAGATGGCGTCACCGATGAATGATGAGAATGTGTGAACGGATTAATGTAGCGCAAATAATAGTGGTAAAAGAAAAGATTAGCATAAAAACATTTCTATTCTGGTTTCAATGTGAAAGCAATTATATACGTTACCATAGCGACTGCAAATACGGAGTACATAGAAAACGTATAAGGCTTAAGGATGTTAGCAGAACAGACATTGTTGGAGACGCTATCTCATATTCCAAATGAATAAAGGTACACAATCGTGATCATAAATTATCCCCACGTGATTTTTAAATTGCAGATGCCTGTTACAAGGACCCGAGAGCAGTCGCCTGGAGATAAAATATCCTCGTTCTCGCTCTTGACGGCTTCTTCATACCACACATTTGAACGATACAGAACTATATTTCTCGACTGCTACATAATAACACGAGCGCAGCAACAGTCTTTATCCTCATTCAAACGACTTGAACTCCCGTCAACTCTAATATTTATGTCCCTCCAAATTAATCATCTTCCTCTGCATGCACCCGCGGGATATTGTACCTCATTTCGTCCAAAGTCGTTTCCATTATTTTCCTCTAGAGAATTTGGACAAAACTAGGATAGTTCCAATTTCTCCATGTTTCCGGTGCAACCGCGTAGGTTTGTTGGTGATTACAACAGTTTCTGGCTGGAACACGCTGAAAGCAGAGCCAGCGAAACCGTTGTCATCACCAACAAACCTACGCGGTTGCACCGGAAACATGGAGAAATTGGAACCTGAACACCGTGGAAACCTACGTAGTCACATTTCAAACTAGGATAGTAGTTGTATTTCTTAAGTTCACGACAGATAGCATTCTTTGGAGGGCTGCCAAAATGGGAAATAATACTCATCTCCCGCTCTTGTACAGCCACTACCAAACTGTACAATGTTTAGTGCTATCACCATCGCCAACAACTCAGTATTAGACTACTTGAAGGCTGCACTTGAATCATGGGCCTTTTCAACACTTCTATAATTTACATGCAGTACTTTCACCGAAGTCTTTCGCCTGGCTTCTTCGTGAGCTTTCATTCTATACTATTGTGCCCCAGAAGATGCAATCTTTTTTAGGAGCTGCCATGCAACTAAAACAGGACAGTGCTCGGCAATGCAATAAAAATAGTTTAAAACAAAAGCAGCTCATCTGTGATTCATTGTAGAAACAAGTGTTCTTATTGCATCACTAATACGAATAAAAAGTAAGAGAACAAAACTCCATTACAAAATACAATCAGGATAAAATAATAGAAAATTATTATTACACAAACATTGTGACCGAAGTTAATTAAAAAATAAAAGAGTAAACGCAATTAACATAATCCAGTGAACCCTTTATAAGGAAAATTAAGTGAGTGTCTCAAACAGAAATTAAAAATTCTTATAACGAAACAACCACCCTCTCAATTTGTTAATAAACTCAGCTTGGCTATTACAGCAATGTCAATTTTGCCTAAGTCTACCATATAATTTTGGCGATGAATAATTATGAAATCTTTTGAAGGCTTCAAATTTAGGTTTAGAAATATAAGTATTAGGTGGCATCTTAGGGTTCTCGTGCGGAGACAGGAACTTAAGTAATCACGAATTCTGTTCATAAAAATTCAAATAGTAATATTTTATCATAAAAATGTTCAACTTATCGGTTATTGAGTAATTACGCATCTGAAAGAGGCCGATTACACACTGATAAATAATATAAATCACAGAAGAAGAAATGAAGACTGATGAGCCCGTAGAGTAAATAAAATCTTACCATTTTAATGCCACCCATTATCTATAAAAATTTGTAAGAAACCATTTCGTGTACTTAGATATTGATCTCCAACGTTGAAATTCAGGGAAAAGGTTAGCTACACCATCAAACTTTACTCTATGAAAAGCGTGGCAATTACTTTACGACAAACTTCAGGTAATTTGCATAACAAATTACACCATGCATCGCGTATCAATTTTTTATCCTCCCATTCCATTGAGTTAATGTCAGTGAGTGAAGATAAGGTATTCACCACAGTACATGTCTCAAGCAACTACAATTTTATTTTCATCTCTTTACATTAGTTACCCCGGGCTTCTTGACAAGATAAAGGAATGACGAATAAATTTTTACGAATAAAATGTCCAACGAAGCCCGTCAACTCTAATTTTCATTCTAAATGTCCATCTACTACTGGAAAATTTCGTGATAAAAAATAAACATATACAGAATAAAGGAACGAATAAACACAGTAAGTTTATTCATTTAACGAAGCCCAGGGACTCTTGGAATCTGTCACATTTATTTTAATTTCCCATGAGATAAATCTAATATAAGAGATGCTTACACTAAATGATTGATTAAACATAAAATATGCTAATAGTAAACAGTTACGAATATCAATTCAATGGTCAAATTTTATGAAAAGAGATAAAAAACATAAATTTAACATATATTGAAGTAGTCAATAGACTTTTAATCCCCTGAGAGAAAATACAGAAACCCTATCTTGGAATTGCAACACTATTCCGACAAATAGAATGCTTCTTTATAAATGTCGTTGCAGGTAAAATAATGCTTCCATAACTATTATTAAACGATAGTAATTCACAATTAAACCGAGCGAAATCAGACTGATATGTATTCTTTTGCAAACGGTCCTGCATTGAACATGGTTTCATTTCATACCATAATTCATACTTTAATGCATTTTCAATACCGTGAGTCAGTAGCAAATTCAATAATTTTGAATTATACAAGTTAAAATAAATAACACTCATGAACACAATATGAGTCAGTTTTTTAAATTAATCGGGGAAAATAATTTTTTAATGCTTCTTTAAATGAATTTTTTTCTTTCGTTTGGATTACCATGGAAATAACCATATATTACAGACTCATGGACAATTTCACTCACCTTTCCGCCGTTATTCACGATACTCTGGTTGACGAAAAGATGAAGCCCTTTCTCGATATTCCGAGCCTAGAAAAAAAGAAAAGAAGCTATCTCAATACCTCATGGTGTAGGAATTATTCAAATATATCGAAAATGATAAATAATATTTACCTTTGTTACACAGAAACTACTAACAATAAATAAAAGACAAATAACACAAAAAATTGACGTCATTTTTGTTGGTGACAAGATCAGTGGACGTCGTGGTTGCATTCCATATGTGATGCGCTTAAATCGCTGGAAATAATTCTGAGATAGCAAAATTCGTACGAAAAGGAGTGATAGGCTATAGTTAAACGTCTTTCAAATCCCGTGCACAGCAATTAGGTGCTTTTAGATTGATTGTTCCCAGCTCAGCCATATCACGAGTCCACTTGGTCAGTTACCAAACAAAACCGTAGGGTAATTTGATTTCCCTTCCGAAGAATTCTTGCAAAATAGCTCAATATCGGAATAAATGATTCTGAATTCGACCTGAATTAGTTATGTTAAAAATTATTATAACGCAATAATAATATTTTATCCGCGGATAGCGATGATCCATTCCTAATTTTACATCGTATTAAACAGATAATTAATATAAGTAAGACTCAAAAGTAATGTTAAAGAATAATCACATCAAAAAATAAAAATTAACGACCGAAAGAGCAAGTAATAGCACTGAACAGTTATGACTTTGATAGATAACATTATCATGAATATGAATTTATGTCAACAATCCCTATGATAGCTATTTCCTCCGTGAAATTCGGATTGGTCTGCCCGTCAGAGACGCAAGTGGAGGCTTTTGTAAACCCATTTAAATATGCGGAGGATAACAACACATCTAGATGACGACTGGAGGATCCTATTAGGAATATTCGTTGTCCTTTGGGTCTTTGAAGTCGTTTTTTTATTTCATCCACCGCTTGCGGCTAGAAAGTGACACGGAAAACGTCCTTTGAAATATGTTTCGCAATGATTTATGGTCACATTCCTATACAAGGCAAAGAGAACTATTTTTTCTCTCTTAACGTTGGCAACTAAGGCCTGGAGGTGTAGATTGCCTTTTTGACTATTTTTGTAGCTTTATGGCAATAACAGTGTGAATAAA
This sequence comes from Ischnura elegans, assembly GCF_921293095.1. NCBI lineage: Eukaryota > Metazoa > Arthropoda > Insecta > Odonata > Coenagrionidae > Ischnura > Ischnura elegans. Next base: position 79,377,199 of record NC_060254.1, on the reverse strand, counting down.
CCGATGTAGCCATTTTTTATGCATTCTGTTAAATGATTCCGACTTCTAGCTTATTTATACGTAAAATTCGGATCGTTCTGTCCGACAGCGACGCATGTGTTGACTTTCGTAAACCCATTTAAATGCGCGGTGGGTGAAAACACATTTAGAGGTCTACTTGAGGATCCTTTTTCGTTATATTCGTGGGATGAACTTTCACCAAACCCAAATGGAGAGGTATTCACGGAAATGACTTTACCAGGTCATGAAATGGTTTCAGCGCACGGGCTACGGCTAAATAATACCGTACCTTTGCTGGACCATCTAATTTTTTCTCGGACGACGTGAAACATCCTTAATTTCACTTTGAACTATTATTACTGGGTATGGTATCGTATTTGTGGGAGCGATCGATAGCTGAGGTCATTTGCGCCATGAGGGATGGGTAGGTAAGGAAGGGTGGAGAGAAACCCGGCGTAGGAATAAGGTAGTTTCCTTCATCAAAGAAAACGAAAGGCATTGATTGCGATTCGTTGCCCGCCATCAGTGTATTCATAATATACAAATTATTTGGTTTTATAAATCACAGTTTAGACGAATGGCAATGGTCAATTTTAACTGCATTTGAAAAAGGCCAGATTGGCGCCAATGCGATGCCACTCCACGTGACGTCAAAGGGACCTAGTTTCTATACGAGTAGATAGGAGTTTTACTTCGTCTGAGATTACCAATACATGCATGAGGCACAGACTTCAGGGAAACATCTCTTAATAATCACCTATTAAAACTGCCTATAGTCGGAAAGTTTCCTTCGTTCAATAAGGTATTAATAATCCTTATTTAAGCAAAGTGCTACCTGCTAGAAGGGTACTCTGCTACCTGCTAGCAGCCTGCATCGCAGCGAAGCACATACCGTCACCCCAAGGTTACCTCACACGGCGACAGCGGGAACCAGAATGACGTCACACGGAGTTTTCCCATCATTCCTACTTAGCCGTCGCGTTTTCGCGCGCTTGAAAATTTTCACTTTTTATTTAATCGCGAAAAATAGGTATCGTCATTTAAAAATCTCAATGTGTGAAATGCGTACTCCTGAAGTAATAATCTTTCGATTGAGGCAATAAAAAAATAATAGGAAACCACCCTATTAGCCTGCTCTAAACGAAAGGCGCCAAGAGGACCACGGCCTAAAGTCCCATCTGACGGGCGAAGTGTTGCTTATGAAATGTACTCCACACAACAGTCAAGTAGGGATCGGGCAGTCTCTGAAAATTCTTTGCCACCGCCGAGATGTTAACTCTTTCTAACCCAGAGCTGCTTCTGGGAGAAATGAAATTTCAAGGGTTTTCATTTTTAAAAGGCGAAAGTTTTATGCTTAATCTTAACTATTATGGCAGCTGCATATTTCGCCATTAGTCTTTTCAGCACAAAGGAACACGTAGTTTTAATATTTCCTGAATAAAGCTGAAAAATATGCATTTTTCTTGTTGCTCAGAAGCAACATTAGGTTATAACGCGAGTCCATGAGGAGGGAAGCCAGCACAATCTAGCCACCACACCAACCCGATCTCTTGTAAATGGGATCGCCAGTAGAAAATAAAGAAAATAGAATTCAAAATAGAGACATTTTAAATGTCATTCTTTCATTGTGCTCTCAAAAATAGCAACGGTGCACAGTGTGCTAGTATCGAAAAAAGCTGGCCAAAACCCAAAAACGATTTTTTCTGGCTAGGAAGTTGAAACTTCGCACAACGAAATCTTTTTAAACTAATTTTACAGATTTATTCTTTCTTGTGCCTTCTCGTTAAAAATGTATTTGAGGTCAAAGTTGAACAAATTTTTGCGGAAAACGATAACCCTCTATTTTTTCTGAAAATTTCCAACTTTATCCTCATGGAGTAGTTTCATGAACCAATTTATCGACAAAATTGGTCCATCAAATTAATAAAGACTTATTTACCTACCATTTGGAGGGTTTTTGAAGATTTTGTTAGGTTATTAAACTTCGATAAATAACAAAATGGCGGAACCTGTTTTCACCCTTTTTTCATAAACGAAGAGAAAAAGTAGATACTTCCGCCGAGTTCCGCCAACTAACTTATACCATGTCGTTCAAAAAAGACATTGTGAATCTAAAGTAAAATCTTGCACCAATTTGCAACTCCGAATTTCTCATCGTTTTATCGAGCATGCTGTCGACTCCGGTTCTGGACGGTGCGGCGGCGGCGGAGAGTACGGCGACGCGGCAATTGTGTGGATGCAATATGTCCAAATTCATTTTCATATCTGGATAATCGTTGTTATAGCTATAGAAAACAGTCACCGGAAAGTAAAATTAATAAAAATAGCTAAGGATTACAATTATTATACAATCCCGGGGCATTGCATGAGGTATAATGAAGGACTTCTTTCTTTGAAAGTATTCCATATTCTACTGAGGAAAATGGACTTGCATAACACACTAAACGTAGGAAAACGTGCTTAAGATGTTACATGGATTTACTCAATGAATTACTAACCTCTGACAAGTTTTGAATTTGCATGAAACACATTTACTCTCGTGTACACGCATTTTTCGAATTTATATTTTTTTATTATTATGATAAATATAATATTTATTGACCACGTGGTGTGCACGTGGGTATCCTCTTGCATAGAGGTTTTTGGTTTACCCCTGCCAAACATTCTAAGAGGTGGCTCGCAAGGTATCATATTGATGTAGAAACATACAGACGATACAGGGATCTCTCTTCGCCTTGACCGTGGTGGCGGGCTGAGGTGTGGGTACGTCACAGCTTGCAAAGGCAAGAATGCACCGCCAGGTGGCAGCAGCGGGGCGTGGATTGATAAAGGGACGCCGTACAAATGCAACCGAGTACATACCAATGCCCGCAAAAGAAGACTGCCGTCACGTGGGGAGTGATGGGTGGGTCTATCGGTCTTCCTTTCGGGGTCTCGCGGCGGAGCGAATGTCCAACAGAGTGGTCTACAGTAGTGACGCAATAGGGTAAATTAGCGATAAATGTATAATAAATACCAAATTTTTTCAAAGTAAATATAAAAATACTATCAAAAATTCACATTAAAAATCATTACATAGAAATCGGAAGTAAGATTTATTATAATAAATGAATTACACTCCTCACAATACACGATATTGAAGGATATTCGCAAATATACAGCTAAAACATCCATTTAAGAGCTATAAAATGTTTAAATGAATGCAAAAATACTCTCGAAAATAATTGCTCATAATCATTGGTGCTCAATACAGAAATCGGAATTACCATTGAATACGATAAATTAATTACACTCCCCATAATACACAATATTTAACATAATGCATCTAAAATATCCAAATCAAGAATTTGTTCAACCGCTCAATTCACCTTCAGCGTGTGTGGCACGGGGTGATACCATACCAGGCACGCAGCACTCATCTACCCTAACTCAAAAACGCGATCGTTCGCTGGACACAAGCCAAGCACCCAAAACCATGACACGCTGTCACAACAGAAACTAAGATGGTGAGAAGGACACGAAAAAGTAGCAATCCAAATAAAACTATTAGTTAGTAATAGAAAACCGAAGCATGATTAAAAAACAAATGGTAATTTCCACACTATTTAATTTTACACTTAATGACCGACCATGGTTTCGACAGTTTGCGTCATTTTCAAGGTAACCCAACAAAACTCTCTTGGTATATACATACTGTCCCAAGGGTCGTGTGTCATTTTTGATCTGTAATTTTAGTCACTTTTCATCGAGCAATGTTCATGAAAATTGGCACACTTATGGTGAAAGGTCCTAAAGTTTGTTGAGTGTGAGCAAAATTTTACAATTTTGACCTTTTGACCTCGCAATTTGAGTGCAAACCAAAAATTTGAATTTGCCTTATGCTAAAAATGCTATTTAATGCTAAAAAAATCGAGATAGAAAAATGTCTGAATTTCATTTACCAAGATGTCAATTCTTAGGTTTTCGGACACGAGAAACCCAAAAATAACACTTTTATTCACGAAAATTCAACCGTTGACCCAGTAAGGTCACCGTCAAGGTCATAAGGGTGACAAAAATGGTCAAAAATGACACACGACCATTGGGACAGTCTGTATACCCAGGCCAAGGTAGGAGGTGGGGGTATATGGAATTGGAGTGAGGGGAGCGGGAGGGGGAAACAGTTTAGGTGAACAAATGAATAAAGGCTGAATCCAGAAGACATACAAGAGGAGCGTGAGTGAAGGTCAGGGTTTTGACGTCATGGGGAAGCTTAACGTTAACACAGGTGAGTCAGCGCAAAATAAAACATCATTACAAAGTCCATCCGGGCTATTGGCAATTTCAAATTTTTCCATAAAATCTAATTTAAGCCCTTTATCAATACAATGTAAAATTTAGAAATTTTACATTGTATTTGCTAAAATGGTTATTTTTTCTAAATTGCTAAAATGGTTATTCAGGCATAAATGATTAGCAAAACAAGATTTTCCGTCATTATATATAAAACTTCTCCTGTGTTCCTTCACTCCGTCTTTAAACCTTCTACCGGTCTGGCCAACATAACACAAACCATAGTTCTCACACTTTAATTTGTATACTCCACTTTTGTCCATACAATCAAAACTGTCCTTAGAATTGAATAAAATCTTGTCAAGCGTCAATGGGTTGTAAAATGAAATATTGTAATTGTTTTCATTTAAGAGAAAAGACAAAAGTTACCCGCTGGGTCTACCTTTCATTAGAAACATTTCGTATAAAATCCAGAATGTCTTCCCTGTGAGTGATTGAAGTACTGGGTAGTAGCATGCCAAAAATCCATGAAAATAGTATTTAAAAATATAGTAAGTTATTAAACTACGCATGCTGAGCCCATTTTACCTGGTCCGAGTCAATCTATCCGAGAGCTAAACTACGCAAAATATTACGGTCCTGTAAAGTACGAGGAAAAATGGTAAATCTATGGGGTCTCTAGTCTATTTCCCTAATCTTATCCAGGCCAGGTCAATGTAAGCCGCCGGCTTGTTATATCCTTGATTATTTAATTACCTAGACAGTTGTGAAATAAACTTTATGAATGATAAGTTTTCTTGGATATTTTCTTAAGGTTTTTTACATAACCCGACCCGGATTTCGATGAATCATCACCATCTTCAGGCGGAATTTACGATGTATTTATCTTATTATTGTTACCTAGTTACCTAACGGAAGAAGAGATGAATTTTTAAACGGACGCCAGAATAGGGGAAAAGGATGGGTAAAGATGTTCGCTAATCAGAGTGCTGTCCTGACTTTCAATAATTTTTAAAATTTCCAACAGCTCTCTACAGTCCATTTCACGGCGGTCATTGCATAATTTTAAAGTATTCATTTTGAAATCGCTCCCATGGCAGTTGCATATTAAGTGTTTAGCAAAATGACTTTTATCATATTTGCTATTTTTGTGAGTACTTAAATTTTCTTTCTTCCTGACTTCAAAGCTTCTTCCCGTGTACCCCACGTAGACACCATTGCAATCACTGCATTTCAATGAATATACTCCACATCTATCCAATATGGTCTATCTGATCCTTATATTTAAAAATCAATCTGTGGAGTGTGGCATATGGTTTAAAAGCCATGCGGAATTTGTCCCAAGGTAAATGATGAGCCATTTTTATAGAAAGTGCATGCAAAAAAAAAAGAATGTCGCGTTATGTAAAAAAGCAGTGGTAAATAAGTAATAGGGTAATATTCAAGACAACTTATAATGGAACACCACAAAGTTAATAATGATTTGGTGAATTTTGTTTATGCATGAAATTGTGCAAGCGTTTGACAGACGGCGATGCAGGTTTAACTGAAACAATATCCTGGATAGGCTTCTCCTCCTTTATGGAAGGTCAGTGAGGAGCCCGCAGGACGCCCACGTGAGGGAACGTGACATTCACAGTGATCTGCACCCTCTCCCCCACTCACCCCACTGCTGGAGTCACGTAGGAACTGCGCTTACTGCAGGTGAGGGCGAGTGGTGCGTACATGGGAATTCGTTGCACAGAGCTCGCGGAAAGAGCACGTACTGCCCTAAAAAATACTCCTGGGTTCTTAGGGTTTCCCGGACAGAAATAACTCAAAGAAGCTCCTTTAGACAATTCTGAAGGAATTCTTTACCATGTTTAAGCAGCTTTTTTGGCATGCTGTTAATAGAGTTAAATAGAAATGGATTTGATTTTATGCCGGTGAACTACATCTACAGATTACCCTGCGAGCCACCTCAAGGGTGTTTGGCAGGGGGTGAGTGTACACCAACATGCAATACGCTGCGTCCTCGTCTTCGAATATTAAAAGAAAAAAGGCAAAGAGACTCTTATTAAAATATATAAGGCATATTTATTTTATAAAACAACATGTGTTATCAAAATTAGAACCTAAACGTCACAATACATCCAGTTCTCTTGTATAGGGGAGAGATATGGACCCTAATAAAATAGACCTAAAAGATGTTAGTAACATATGAGAATTAAATAATGAGAAGAGTCCTTCTCAAACCGGGGACAACATTTGAAGAAGGGGTCTGGAGAATAATGAAAAATAGAGAGCTCATGGACCTGCACTGAAAATCAGATATTTTGGCTATGGTGAGAAGTATAAAAATTAAGTGGCTGGGTCATGTAAGAAGGGAGGAGGGTGCAATGATAAGAAGAGTGTGGAGAGGTCTACAAGAAGGAAGGCGCCCACGGGGAAGATCAAGACTAAGATAAAATGACCAAGTGAGGAAATACCGGCAAACGGACCCTAAATTATTGATGATTTCAAATATATTAGATGAGAAATTTACAATAATTTTTAAAAGAAAATTTTAGGTGTCAAAAACGAAAAACGTGGCACGCATGTAAGATTACAAAATTAATAATTGCTGGTAAATACAAAGAAGGCAATCATGCTGATTAATGTCCCCCTGACGGCTAATGAACTTTTGCTTGACACATTTTTGAATTTGCATCAGGACAAAAAGTTATTTCGGGAGGCCAAGATAAATGGGACACCCTGTGTATATCACCAAGGTGTCAACGTAAAATTTTTCTATCGTGTGAATTGATAATTTTGATTGACCAATAAACGATGAGACGTAACTACAAACAATCGGAACAATCAGGTTATTCCTGGTCGGCCCGAAATATCCAGACGATCAGGGCAATAAGGAGTAGTTCTCTAATTTTTTTTATTCTCTGTTAATAGGATTCCACGGATTATTAATAGGATAATTGCTTATTTTATATCACGTGTCACGATTTAAAGTATTTTCAGTAATCCTGACCTCAAAGGCCTTCTTCGCAAGCCCGTCCCAGAAATTTTTGGCACGGCAAATTAACAATTTGGCGCTAACCCGTTTTATTCCGTAGTCTTGTGTTCCATTTAAGTTATCATATCGCCTTGTCCCATATTATTCCACAACAAATATCCCTCCCTAAAGAAGCCATAGGTATTTGGACCTCACAGAAATAATAAACCCTCAGAGTAGGTCATATTCCTTTCTAGGTCAACGTACAAAAGAGAACAGGAAAAAGGGTAGTCATTAAATGTAAAACCTGCTGTATTGACAGGCCGTTATTTTCCTCTTCGAGTCAATAGATATATCGTCGGTGATTCACCCGCGTGCTCCAAGCTATTTTTTTTACTTTTTGCATAAACGCCAGGGTAGCTTTCTTGTTTCCATGGGTAAAAATACGTATCAGCGATGATTGGAAATAAGGAAGCGAAGCAAGTAAAGTTTATGTTACAGTCGAAAAATAAGGTCGTTCAGGCATTAGAGCCAATAATTTGAGATGAAAACGTATATTCACAGAAAGTTCTCAAAAAATGCTGTAATTAAGCTCCAGTTTTGCTAATCGCAAACCCAATGCTTCCTAAAACGAGTCCTCGCTCTATTGCAGCCAGATTTATTTGAAAGTTATTACCATTCATCTGCATAAATTACAAAGCAATACTATTGATAAATCACCATGGATCAGGGGAAATATATGAGCAATTATTTATCGGAATAACGTTGACGGTTGGGTAATTGATTTCCCGAAGGTTACAGCATAGGCATCACAGAGGATTTTCAATAGCACCTGTTGATGCAGGGAAAGAAATTTAAATAAGCTCTTATAAAAATTTTCTTTTTTTAAACCAGCCTTTATATTTAGATTACAGGGGATGAGCAACGTTTAAATATAACACAAAGCAAAAAAACTCAGTGACCCCGAAAAACCAAAAGTGACGTATTAAAAAAGTCACTATATTTATTACTACGAATCTGCAGGCGCTCGAAGGGAAGAAAAATTTTTTGACGATTTTCGAAAAAAATCTAAGTGCCGAAAAATTTCAGTCCGGACCTGGGACGACGGAATTCGGACGGAAGTCCGAAGCCGGACCCGAGACGACGGAGGGACTTTGAAAAATTTTCGAAAGCGGGGGTCTCGCCGAGTAAAGCATGACAAATCCCCCAAGCTAGGGCTGAGTCGATGGGAAATTTTATGGTGGATAACTTTTACTGTGGTCGCAAAACACGAAAATCGAACATTTGGAACTTCTTTGATCAAAAACATGTTTTGGGGGGCTATAGGTTGACTGGGGGGTGGTTAAAGGGGGGGTTGGAGAGAAAAAGTTATATTTTCATGTATTGTCATCGGAAATGAAGAAGTGTGCAAAATTTCAGCGTTTTTGCTTCACAGGAAGTGAGTCAAATTTCAGTTACAAGATTTGTACCAGACAAACAGACAGGTTGGTGAGTTGATATAAAGACTGTAAAAATAGCCCCCACACGTTACTGGAAGAATCCTTGGATCGAAGTCAAAAAGTCGCCAAGGTGACTAAAGATTGCTAAAGGTAGCCCAAAGTAGCTTAATGAAGCTAAAGTTAGCTGCAGGAATGTTAAGGGATACAAGAAACGGCCAAAATTGTGGACAGGAAGGAAATATTTACGAAGTGGGCGTCAAATATTTTGAAAGTGAAACTGAGAAATAATTAGGCAAGATACATTATCGGCTGCCAATTTTACATGAAAGATTTCGTTTAATCTTGTTTAATCTATAATCTGGTGTATTTAATAATTTTTATCGATTATCGGTATTTTCTCAAAAAAGCATGCTTAGTAAGCCCAAGTTGGGTGTTCAAAATAGTAAAAGGAACGTTTACAAATCTTTTTTATTTGGGTTTGGGATAGGAAATATAGGTATATGGTCTAGTGCATCACTTGAAAACGATGTAACGTTTTAATAAAATACCTAGGCATCAAGCTGCCAAACCAGAGGTCGCGGGTTCGAGTCCCGCCTTCGTAAGTCACCCTTATCCAGGGCATGAATGTTTGTGCACGTTTGAATGTCTTATATAATCTAAATACCCCGATATAAGGCCCGAATATTGTTGTTTTTCGTGGTGTGGAAATAAAAAATAAAAAAAAGGAAATAGGAAATCGGAAAGTGGATTAAAATTGAGTTGCAATGTTTGACCCGGACAAAATGACAAACAACAAAGTGAGCTTATAAAAACGTTATAAACGTACTGCTCACTCATCCAGTCCGAAAATTTATAAGTCCTTTTTTTATAAACGGTTGCGTGGCTACTGATCGAAGGATCTCGGTTTAAATTCCAGATGAAGCCGTTGGACACCCAATACAAAATGCTCGAATTAACCCAGGGAAAGGAACAGGCCCCCATACCCTGAATGTGTGAAATTCTCACGCTTGTGGCCTAGTATGGGGTGAGCTCTACCCTCGTGTAATCCAAGCAACCTTCGGGTTGAATCACTGAGCGAGTGAATTGGACGTAGTGGAACCTGATAAACAGTCAAAAATTACCAGAAACTACCTTATGAAGTAAGGCTACAGCAAAAATTCCTTCCTAGATGAAAGACTCGTATTCGATGTAGTATTAAACCCTCTCTACCTTTTGAAAGTTAGAGAAAAAAAGATGAAAAACAAAAAAAATCCCTGTAAATAATCAGTAGGTAGCCATCGTCAAATTGCGTTCTTGAAAAGAAGCCCTTTACTTCGCGAAACTAACTTTTTTCATCGAAAGCAGAAGAAACCTCAGGAGGAAAACACACAGACATTAGATTTTGCCGCACAAAGGACCCTTCGCTTCCTTTTAAGTCTGCTCGTCAAGGACTCCAATTGTTGGAAGGAAGTGGAAACTGAAGGGTATGCGAAACCACCGCAAGAAGTAGCTTGAATGGAGTTGAGAAGCTGAATGAAACACGATACAGAACTCTCTCTGATTGTTTTCTGTTCTTTGTTCTATAGTCTACCGTCCGAACCGCTATTTCGACGTATTTCCTCCACAATGATCCGCAGAGGTATACGAGGAAGACTTGTCATTGAAAATCTTAGCGTTCTTTCCCTATACCTTTCGGCGAAATCACCCGACTCTTTAGGTTTTTTTTAAATACTGCAGAATCCCGTACTAAGCTTTTCCTCGATATATCAATCCTCTCAAGATGTGATACTTAAACCACTCGGATTACTCGATGGGAACATATGTACAGGCCGGGACCTAAGGTGGGACAGGGTAGTCCATCCTATTCTCACCCTTCAACCGACGTACCTCAGTTCAAGAGTGAGGATTACAGGGAAGGAACATATCGGCCGCCACTTACATTCAAACATATTAATATACCGGGTGTTTATAAATGAATATCGGAGTTTTAACGCTTGATAATATTTATTGCATTATACTTACAGTTATGAATTATATGTCAAATGAAAGAACAACTCAAACAGTTTTGTTTTTTTAGCAGCAATGCACATGTGCGTGAAATGTTTCCGCCGGAATCCGCTAGAAAGCGGTAGGAACAAAGATGGCGACTAGTGAACAGAGAGCGTTCTGTGATTAACAGTTTGCAAAGACTGAATCTTTGCAACGTGCGTTCCGCATTGAATTCGGTTGTGATCCTCCAAGTGACAATAACAGTGTTCGTAGAAGGGAGCATCTATTTGAAGATTCAGGCTGCCTTTGTAAAGGGAAGAGCACGCGATGACCAAGAGTTACCGAAGAGACTGTTGAGCGAGAGAGAGTCGTTCACTCGTAGCCCAAAGAAATCAGTCAGGAAGGTTAATTAGAAATTCCTGTGTATACTGCTTGGAAAGTTTTAAGGAAACGCTTACAACTACGTCCTTAACGTTAAAAAACAAGCACAGAACGGTTTAAGAAAATTACCTCACATCTTTAATTGACCTTTTGAAGTGTATTGAACACAAATATACAATGATATAGAGGAAAAAAATCTGAATTATATATTTTTCCCATTGTCAAAAAATTATGTTATTTGCCCCGTTCTGCCCCACGTATGGAGCGGAATGGGGTACTGTGAAAATGAAATACAAAAACAAATTAAATATGTGACACAAAAGAAAAACTCATCTTGTATTTTCTTGTCTTTTCCTTTGAATGAATTTTTAGGTGCAGTACAATTTCTTTTCTTAGTATTTTTTTGAAGCTTAATCACAGCATTTACTCTCAAGCACAGAATCATCTTCTTCGTTATCCATTCCTGCACACGAGTTGTGAACCAGTTTCGTTCAAATGGCACAGGCAACCCAGCCTTCAAGTGATTTTTAATTAAAATCTCTGCAGTAAAAACATAGAGTTGTCTCTTCCCATCATTCTTTTTTCCATTTTTTTCTTACTTCCCCATTCCGCCTCACCCGCTCTGCCCCAAGACATTGTTTACGTTTACCTTGGAACTGACGGTCGAAAATTACGTTTATTCAGACGTTCAATTATACGAAACTAAAACGATAATTATACGTACTTCAAACACGTACCAAGAGGTACTGTTATTTAAATGCTTGAATATGATTTGCAGTGCATAAAAAAAATATTTCGAAGTTTCGAAGAAAACAACGGATAAAATTCGGAAAACTCACAGTTCAAATGTTAACACTCAAGAAACTAAACCAACATGGCTTCAGAAGATGAGCAATAACAGGTTAATTTATTTAGAATTCTCTCTGATGGTTGACAGCACCACCTAGTCGCCAAAAACCCCAAACCCCATTCTGCCCTGTACCCCTTCTACCCCGTGTTCCTCTAATAATACACTAAAATACATATAGAGGGTGTCCCATTTATCTTGACCACCCGAAATAACTTTTTGTCCAGATGCTAATTCAAAAATGTGTCAAGCAAATGTTCATTAGCCGTCAGGGGGACATTAATCAGCATGATTTCCTTCCTTGTAGCTTTGTTATTTACAAAGATATGAACAGCGGTATGTCTTTTTCAAATGGCACCCTATATTTTTTATTCGGCAATTTATTTCCTCTACTATAACTCCTCCTGTTCATATCTTTGTAAATAACAAAGCTACAAGGAAGGCGATATCAATTCTTGACCATTTTTCCCGGGCGACAGAACGTCATCTACTCAGAGTTAAATTCCTTTATCAACTCTCCAGTAAACCACTGCCCTGATTGCTTGGTACTCGCCTTATGAAGTGAAAGTAATAAAATTTAATCAAAAATTGTAAAACCAATCTTAATTTAACATAAAAAATACCTAAGGTCCCGCAAGAACCTTAAATGATTCGGTCTAGGCTTCGGTACTTCTCAATTAGTAGCCACACACTCTACGGACTCTCTCTTTTTGATTCGTTACTTCTAAAAGGGTTCTAACAATAAGGATTGGGTTAAATGGAGCATATTGTATGACATATGGCACGATTTTGTGGAAGTTATAAATATTATTTTAATAACACATTGCAATATTCCCAATTAATTTATATTTTATGAATAAATATTACTGAATTTTCAATATTTCCACTGAATAAAATCAATGAATTATCAAAAGAATTATGTAAAGACTTTGTTCAGTGGAAATATTGCAAAACTTCACTGGCAGCACAAAATAAATTGATGGCATTACTATCAATAATCCGGTGCCTGACTTAAATATCTATCACAGAATGTAAAACTTGAAAATGAATTTACTACACTACGAGTGACATCATTTGGACGCTATTTACAGCCAAGAATTCTAAATCGTTTAGCACGATCTCCGTCCTTGGTAATATTAGTGAATTGAGTCAGTGGAAATATTAAAATTTTTTTATTCGGCTAACATTAAATGCAGCATTTTGCGAATCAGCCTGGCCTCCTAGATTGAACTTCCCTCTTCAATTCAAAATGAAACTTTATTATTTCGATCTAATTCGATGGTTGTAGGTGTTAAAATAAATACGGTAAGATTTGGGGAACTATTTTTTTCTTCATTAATGGCATTGATGGAAAAAAAGGCAAAATAATATCGGCCGTTGAGGAAATAAGGGCTGTCCGAAGTATTGTTTTTGACTTTCACAGTAATAAAATATCCCTCCTGTCTAATCGGTCATCCCTTCGTTCATCCAATGTCTGCCTCTTCATTCATTGGCCTATTTTCGGTATAAGAAATCCGGTGACATTCTCGGGAAAGCAGAAAGTTGTGCCGCGAAGCAGAAGCGATCAGTATTGCTCGTGTGGGTTAATGAGCTCAAGAGTAGAAGGTGCTGGAGGCTGGAAAATAATAATGGGACGTTTGAAGATGAATGGTGGAGGAAAAAATGTCGGAATAAGACGCAGGCGAGGATAATGACAGGAGAGACTGCTTAAAAAGGGACGGCAGCATGAGGGATGCTTAGAAACGGTTTCTTGGAAACCAAGGCGGCTAATTGGACTCGAGTGTGTCTGCGTAGCAAAGATAGCAAGGGAAGCCCAGAGCTGTATTTTTTATACCAAGCGTTTGTTACGAGGGGCTTAGGCTTTGAGGAAGTTTCCTTGTTTCTTCGAAAAGGAGTCAAAGCAAATGAGAAACAGCGCATCTTCCTTATGTCTTGAGATAATACTGCTTCCTCCTATCACATGCTCAAGTTTCCGGCTGTTATATCAAATTCATCGCTGAACATCAAGAGAATGTATTCAGGCGTATAGTGCAAAAAAATCGTTACACAGATGTTAAACGAATTAAGATAGGGTCCGCTGGAGACTCGGAAGCTGCGCCCTCGGCTTAGTTTGCTTGAGCTATTTAGAATAATAGATATCTTTAGGAGCGACACGGATAACATCTTACTAGAACACCGCTGTATTTTGCAGTTCCGACAGAAACAATAAGATAGATGTTTTGCTAAATCAAGATATTGTGAATGATACCAATTAATGACAAAATATGCTTGCTTGTCTCTCGACCCTCATCTCATTGTAAAGCTCCCATGTTGGATACCAATATCTTTACTTAGCTAGCAAAAGCCGGCTAGCGTTGTTCTACCAATGTGTACTTATTTACCCCAGTTCCGATGTAAAAGAACTCTAATCTAAACGATAGGAAATTAGAGCACTCGAAACAAGCACAATGGATATGTTATTACATTTCAATGACTTTTTATACTTATTGTCACTGGTCAACATAATTTCTCCGATTTATCAGAAAAATGAGATTTCTCAGCAAAAAGCGCGATTTACGAAAGCATTGAAGCGCTTAAGAAAATTTATTCTAATAAGAAAAAGGAACTTTATTAATTACTTCAGTCATCGAATCATAAATTATAGAGCAAATAATTGATTGGAAGTACTTTTGAAAGAGTAAAAAAAATGTATCCGATACAGCAAAATTGGGGTTAAGCATAGACTACCAGGGTTTTGGAGACTCGAGGGTAACTAAAAATGGAGTGGATAGTATAAAAATCTTATCCTTGTGGATATACATGCATAAATGTTTTACCTTCCATATCGTTATCGGAGGAACGTTGTTGGAGTCAATTGATATTGTATGTGAAAACATCCATTTTAACTTCATTAACAATTTTTTTCGATGCTTGGCGTGCAAAAATATCTCTTTTTTCACACATTGGTCTTGCTTAGTTTGTACAGGATTTTTTCGCGTTACTTACAGAAAGAAAAATCAAGTTAAAACGGGAATATTTTTGCATCGCATTCATGAGCTTTCTCGGTAAACCATGATCATCCCAACCAGCCAGTTTACAATACAAGTTAAACATTAAGAGCAAAATAAATATATTTTTATAAGAGTTGCATAAAATTTTTAATTACATAGTAAATTATTTTTTATCTATACTACTTTATTTATTTTTATTGATTCTTTTCATACATTTTTAAATTTACGGATTCACGACACTGTGTATTCGATGATAGCTTATTTATTCGGCGAACACTTAGAATGAAGTGCTCACTTCGAGAGTGGGACGCTTAAGCGAGGAGGAGAAAAAGGTATGGATCAAGTTATAGGTCTACGAATGATGAGGAAAACCGTGGTAAGGTCGGGAAAGGTAAGAGACGTACCAAGTGATCGAAGAGGAAATATGAGGTAGTTCACGCACTGGAATCCGCTTTATTATCGCTCGCGCTGAATATTGCGTACGGTCGTCTCCGAGCTGGTATGTTCAATATGTCGAGGACCATTTTTTATACATACTGGAAGGGCGCTATCTCCATCCAGTATTAATCCGCACATATATCTTAGGGAATCATCGCAAACTACCGCACCAAGGTTTTATTATAATGTACGTTAATTTTCTGTAAATTCAAAGAATGTGTGTTGCTCCTAAAACCCTGTGAAAATGAGTAAAAATACTATTTATTTACAAGCATTAACAGTATGATATCATCTTTTTTGGCGTTTTTAAACGAAGTCATTTTCTTTCCCTGTATTCGCGGACGATTTTATGATTTTCAGTTTATAAATCAGTGTATATTACATTCATTATTTATGTAAAAATCATACGAGTTTTATCGAATTGCCAACTTTCTTCGGATTTTCACCTTAATTTAAAACTTTTCACTTATTTGTCATTCTACACAATCAAATTCTCAATCCGATCTCAAATTCTGAATAATATAAAAATGGTGAAGATGCACGTGGTTACTCTCACCCTGGAACCTTTCTCTCCCCCTCCCTCTCCCTAGTCCCTTAAAAACGACACTTTCTCCCGCAACCTTCAACATTCACACTCTCCGACCCAATCCTTCCTCTTACCCCCTCACCTTTATCGCAAGTTGTTCTCTATATTCATAATCATGGACTTATCATTCCCTAAACGATTTTTAAGGAATAGAACGTTGAAAATCAAAATAAATAAATCCAAAAATACCAGCATTGACACCTTAAATGAACGGTAAAAAAAATCGAGCATATCACTGCCGTCATAGGACAGCAAGTACGTGGCAGCTTCTTTATCAAATAAAATAAAATTTGGAACTCTAAAACAAAACGGGGGCCCTAACTTTAGTGTTTCCTCCATAACTTTTAGCATTACTTTGCGAGAGAGTACCACACTCAAAGGCAAATTGAAACTCCCCGAGAAAACCAAATTAAATCGAATTCTAAGTAAACCTAACAGTTCATAGCGTTTGTCTGGTATTCCCCGAGAGGAAACTTCGGAGGAAAGTTTAATGGTAGCAAAAAGGAGCGAAAAATGACATTCAGCGATTAGGCGCAACTGTTTCACGACTTCCAATTGCATGAAACCACCTTTTACCGAGAAATTCTCGCAGCCAAATTTTCGCTGCATTTAATACAAGGAATCTCCCCTCAGGAAGCAATCAAATTAGTCCCAACAGCAATTTTACTGGCGATAAAAGTGAAATAAAGAGGCCATAAAATTTCAATTATCCCTCCAAAACATGAACAGCCTTGCTAATCCCACTATCTTATGCTTTGTGGATACGTTTATTGCATCTTCCCTCTCCTGATTCCCACGACTACAGTGGCCCGAATTCGTTTGAAAGCTTGACCGAAACTCAGAAGATTGATTAGTTGCGTTGCTGCACCTCTGAAATAAAAGAAACCTGATTTTTAACATTCATTTCAAAGCAGTGTTTCTAACTTCTCAAAATATAAATAGAGCCTTTTCTTTGAAACATTAGGACACAAGCTGTTGACGCTATAATGTCAAAATCAAGTTGAAATCCCAAGTTTAAGGTTTAATCCAGAGATGGCGCTTCGACGCCTCTTTCGTAGTTATGTACATTACTAAGAGAGTCTATAAAGAGGGAACCTAGAAAAGGAAATGACTAGCATCTCTAACTAAAAAACAGTTCTCGTAATGTTTATTAATTAAATTAATGAGTTCAAGAATATTACTTTCAATGCAAGGAACTGACTCTCATGTTGCTTTGTAGAAATATTTCGCGTAATTTATACGAAAAGTTATGTTAGATGACAAATTGCTTTAAAAATTACAATAAAAATTGCAATTTTCGGCTCTTTAACCCATTAATACGATGAAGAATCGACTTTGGAATCATACTCGTCATACTTCATACTCAGACGCGTATGAAACTAATATACTACGGAACGAAAATTAATTTCCAGTAGTTGAAATTTCACGATGTACTTTAGAAAATAATATAGCTCGGCGTTGTGTTCCGCCCTCCAAATATATGATGGTCATTCAAGATTTATGAGTTCCCATCCAAAATATTTTTCTTTCCTTTTCAGTCATGCAGTTGGAGGGAGCACGATTTAAATAGATTTCAGACGGTGTCCTTCGGAATAAATGTTATTTCTAAGTCATTCCTCTCAGAAAATAAGGAAGGGAAAATCCGGGATTATTTCCTCATTTCCATAAAGGGATGCTCTAAGGGTTATCACATTTTCCTCAATCTATACACCGATGAGATTCCTCCGGTTGCTAAGCACCGAAAATATGGATGCAAAATTTTGTGAACTCCTCGCCGTCATAAGACGAACTTTACTACAAACATTAAAACGTTTGAGTTTATTCAGAATACGTTTCTAAAAGCATGTGAGAAAATCCTTCGAAGTCTTAGTGCGTCATATACATATGTCGGTGACTTCCATGAAAGATGATTTCATATTCGACGCTTAAGTTGGTAGTTATTTATAAAAAAGTATTTATCTTTTTAATGAAGGAAGAAATAGGCTCCACAGGTGTTACCATTCTTAGAAAGACACTAAAGGTCTTCAATTTGGTCTTCATACGAAGAGAGGGCGCAGAAAAATCCAAAGGTAACTGCAATGGCAATAAGTGCCATCACTCACACTTCAAAATATCAATGAATCCAGGACCTCGTAATCTAAGTCAAATGATTCTGTCGGGAACTGGATGTTAATCAGCGAGGACATGACGTGTCGTATCCTCGAAATCCTGATGAGGGTGATGCATCGAATTTGACTACTTTCAACTGTTTTACGTTCCCCTCAAAATCTTGAGGGTACCGGCTGATGACCAAATACAAGACGTAACTGAGTTTCATCTTCATTAAGATTAAGCCAACGTAGCATGTAAGTTTTACAGCCATGGAGGGGTATATCTTTCAGAGGGAAGTTCCGTAGTTACAACTGTCATTCAATTAAAACCCAAGAGTGACGTTACAATCGCTGTAAACGGCAATTCGTTCTTATTGGCTGATAATTGGTACCAGCGATGGTTTTAGCGACGAAAAAAGGCAGGAACCGAGTGATGGAAAATGGGATTTTCATCCCTGGAGCCATCGGGGAAAATGATCGCATGAAACGGTCATTTTCTCCGCCGTCAATCGAGCGATCAATGGAGCTATAGCTGAAAAGAAATGAAAATAGTAATTAAGGCTTCACCAAGATGGAATAAAATAAGGCGACGAAATTTTGTGGCCATAGTGTTATTAGAATAGGGTGGTTTCCTATTATTTTATTGCCTAAATCGAAAGACTATTACTCCTGGAGTGCGCATTTCATGCTCTTATTGCTAGATTTTCGAATGACGATTTCTATTTTTCGCGATTAAACGAAAGGTGAAAAATTTAAAGCGCGCTAAAACGCGACGGCTAAGTAGGAATGATGGGAAAGGTCCGCGTGACGTATTTCTGGTTCCAGCTGCCGGCGTGTGAGGTGACCTTGGGGCGAGGCTTGAGCGCTGATACGACGCAGGCTGCTAGCAGGTAGCGGAGTACCCTGCTAGCAGGTAGCGCTTGGCTTAAATAAGGATTATTATTCCCCTATCAAACGAAGGAAACTTTCCGAACTCAGGTATTTTTAATCTGTGATTATTAAGAGATGTTTCGCTGAGCTCTGTGCCTCATGCATGCATTAGTAATCTCAGACAATAAAAAACTCCTATCTACTCGTATGGAAACTAGGTCCCTGTGACGTCACGTGGAGTGGAATCGCATGGGCGCCAATCTGGCCTTTTTCAAATAAGGTTAAAATTGACCGTTGCCATTCGTCTAAACCGGTATTTCTAAAACCAAATAATTTGTATATTATGAATACACTATTGGTGGGCAACGAATCGCAATCAACGCATTTCGTTTTCTTTGTTGAAGGAAACTACCCTATTGGAACAGATGGAGGTAGAAAATTACAGAGGATTAACATAACCAGTGGCGCAGCGAGGGGGGTTTTGGGGGATATTACTTTACCCCCCCCCCTCCAGAGCTCAGAGAAATTTTTAAGTCAAGACATTTTACTTAATTGGAATAATATTTTTTATATAATAGTATAAGAATTAATAAAATATCCCTCAGAAAGACGTAAAAATCACCATTTTGAACCATTAGTCTTAAAAAGTTTCTGAGGGATCTCCCCCGCACCTCCCGATTACCTGGCGGGTAGTCCATAACCCCAGACCCCATCATTAGTCGCGCCTGGAACCTTAATTCCTAGCTGCACCCATGAACAGGACATAGGTACTTAAATACGGTGCATTACTCCCACACAATATAACTTCTTTCACTCTTTTTCGCTCGATTTATTTTCATATAAACACTTAAGCTAGCTCATGACTCCCGGCAATTTATAGACTGAGCTCCAGCTACGGTTAATTATGACGCATAAAACAGCTTTACCGCATTGGTCTTGACCCTCAAAGAATGCCTCGTGGCCCGAGACTCTCTGTGTCAAGTTCAGGCATTCTCATCCCGCTCAGATCATTCGTCTCCGTAGTAGCACTACTTCCCTCCTTCGCCTCCGACCCATTTACTCGCCACTAGCGCCACTTTGATGAGGCGACTGACCTCCTCCTGCATCCCATGATCACCACGGCAGTACCCGCTAACTGCAATTTACCATCCTCTTTCACTCAAGACCGCATGCCATAAATTTCTCTCCGTTTATCTCGACAGAAATTCGCTCTCAGAGTACCTAATTTCACTGAGGTTAGTAGATACGTTTCCCGCCGGTAATCAGACAATAGGGAAATGAATACACCGACTATGTTAGTGCATTCCCTGCAGGAATCATGAATAAAAAATGCGTGATGGTCGCGATTAATTTAACATTCACTATTTTGGAATAAGAAAATTTTATAAAATTTCAAATTTGACTGAAGTACTACGTATTTTGAATTAAATAAAAATACCTATATAAAAGCCTTGTTCAGGTTTCACCCTTATGTATGTTTATGATTATGGAGTGGAGAAATGGGATTTTTGTAGATGACGAAAGAAGTGCGTGTTATAAATGGTTAGTTATTTAATTACTTTAGATATTTTGAAGATTAATTGTAAGAACTATATTCATTTGACGCCTTTAATTAAAAATAAATCCAGAAGTACCTCTCAGCTCTACCCAAAAAGAACAAACTTTAAGTCAGTTGGGCACTCTATAATTATGTACTTTTTCATCCTTAATTTATTTGATATCAGACTTGATTTCTTCTGTTTGCTCTCAGAACTCGTTGAGGAAAATCCAATAATTGGGACAGAATATCGAAATATATTGAAATCCGATTGGAAAACCGGCATTTCGAAATAGACATGGGTAGGTACGCTGCGGAACACTATTAAGTCATAGGACGACGATGATCGGCGCCAATCATTGGAAAGAGACCACAACTACAATACCAGTATATATACAGGCCACGGTCATGATGAAAAAATACAAAAGATAAAAAAATAACAAAAATAATACAATTTTATAGAAACATAAAAGACATAAAACAAAAAAATCAAGGAAAAAAATATAAATTAAATGCTAAAATTGCTGTTGTCCATTCGGACTATTTTCGCGATGTCATTTATCGGTTAGTTTTAATTCCTACTAGATTTAGTTTGCATATTCGAGCGCTCACCAGTAGCCTGTCTTTCAACTTATCCTACACTAGCACTGGAAAGGTAATACTGGTCTCATAAAATTGTTTTGTCATTAATCCTCTTAGTGCACATTAAACGCACATTCAAACCCGCTGCGGAAGAGGTATATATATTCACCGGCAGGTGGACCATTTCCAGATATAAGTCTTGCCCTGATTATAAAAATGTAAAACAAAAAAACCGTTTGACATAATAAATTTTTTCTTCAGCCATATCAAGGACAGAGTCATCACCGCACCAGTTGTTGACGTCGACGAAATGAAGGATAGGATACAAGCATCTGCAGATACAGCGACAGACCAAATGTTAGAAAAAACCTTTCGGGACCTGGAACACCGCGACAACAATCTCCGAGCTAATAAAGGGGAAACACTTGAAGGTTACAAACGTAAGTGGTCTTAAAAAAATAGTTACACTGACATACGTAACAGCATCAAATTTAAATTATTATGTCTAAGGGTTATTCTGAAATGAATTTTTATAATCAGAGCATGACTTTATGGTCACCCTGTATGTTGGCGTCATACTTTTGGGCGAACGAACAAACGCACCACCACTAGTGACGAGGAACCTGTCAGACCTCGAAACGTTGGATAAAATGGATACTTTCACCCGGATGGAAACCCGAGAAAACCTATTCGCACTCTACTCCTTCTCAAGCACCAGATATATATAATGTGTATGCTTTGATGCATCAGTTTGGGATGAAGTGATTTGTGGAAACTTAACGGTTTTTCTGAAAAATTGCACACCACTTTCCTCGCATCTATCCATCGATTCCATGTTCTTTGGAATCCCGAAAGAAATACTCGGTTATTCTTGAATTCGTATTGATTTTCAAAAGAGGACGGTGGATGGAGGATTGCAAAGGAAAGCCAACTTGGACAGCTCGCCCGAGGGGCTTCCTTCCACGTACCCGCCACTCAAAAGCTTTTTCCATACCCTCCCACACTTGTGGCTGCAATGCTGATGGGACTTATCGACCAGAACTGAACAAAACGTAATGCCTGAAACACACGATCTCCATATTTTTCAATAGATCACATCGACGTGAACACACACTTACATTTAGATGAAATTGGTTTCGAGCGCCCGTATTGGCTGCGCAGTAGTGAAATTTGTGATCCAAAATAAGATCACGTGACTATTATCAAAAGTCAAGTCAACGCGTTATTAATTACTCTTTTACCCAGCGTTCGTGGTAATAACTTTGTAATGGATAGTTTTGTTAACATTAAAATAGCCACTTACCACGAATATTCATACGTATTCGTGTACAAATGTGAATAGGGGGATACTGTAGATGTAAACAAGTAAATAACTCTTGGGAACCGCGGAAACTGGTAATAGTCACGTGATCTTATGTTGGCTCAACGTGCAGTGAAACCAGAAAGCGGTCTGCCCTTCCCTTCCTCTCTCCATGCAAAACGTGTAGTTTGCACTTTGGAATTTGTTTGTTTATTCATGTTGCCTGGCAACTAGCGACTCTCGGGTTTCCGAATAAATTCAATCAAATCATTCGTGACATTGCAATACCTCCGCATCACAAACGCTCAGCAATCCCCCACCGCATCAAATCCGCTCATCTAGTAGCCCTATGCCACGTTCAGATGTTACGTGCATATCCCAACGATGATTAAAACCGTATGCAGGGTCAAGATATATATGTGTTCAACGAGTATTTAACGAATAATTTTTCTTCCGCCCATATTCTTCCTTGCTTGGACAAGTTCATGAAAAAAATAGAGCGAAGGGAGCTTCACACATTTTCCGTCTTTCTCTTGACGCTTCCTTTTCCGCTCTCCCAGCGCCTAACCATCGTAAAGTGGCAACACTTGGACCTACAGTAACTATTGTCAGGACATGCATTCACACTGCTAATTTGGCCAACTATCGTTAGGACGATCGCTCGGACAATCGTAATCTGAACGAGGCATTAAGGCCGTATCACACTAGCGACTGCAACCGCGAGTGGCCGAAGGTTATATATTAGCCGACGCTCTACTTCGTATATTAAACGGATATCTTGCGCCGAGGAGAATTTTGCTCGTGCTTTTACTTGATGCTGGGCTTCCTTTTTCAGTTTAAATATCCGAAATTATCACAACGATATTCACCGCCTTCCCCCACTACATCCAACCGAAACAAATACGCCTGCTGCAAGCGCGCGAGATTCAAATGGAGCTCTCTGATTGGCTGCGATTGCCTCGCTCTGATTGGTCGACAGGCCAGTCGTAGTCGCAGTCGCAGCCGCAGCGCCGGCCGCAGTCACTAGTGGCACTAGTGTGATAGGGTCTTTAGTAGTACTACATGAGCGGATTTGAATCGGTGGTCGATTGTTGAGCGTTTGTGCAGTGGAGGTATCGATATTGGAATTTCAGCATTTTAAAATAAAATTTAATTACACTTTTCAACAATTATTTTGATACGCACGACGGGTTTCGGCTCAAAGAGCCCTCATCTGGTACAAGACATCACAGCTTAAGAGAACACCACATTTATACATTTGAGGAAGAGGTGAGGGGAGGAATTTGTGAGTTATGAGGAAGGGGTGGGAAATAATAATAATAATAATAAAATGCCTTTATTTGGGCGAGGGTGAGACTAAGAAGTCCCCTCTTCCACCTAACCCCTCCATAGCATCAATGCAAACATATTAAAAAATAGTAGACAAACGTTTAAAATACAAAGGATATAAAATGAACAATATTTGGGAAATTTCAAAAGTATGAACAATTGTATGTGAAATTTTTGTGGAAAAAGGATTTCTGTTTGTGTTAAAAAACATGAGGATAAGGGTGTGGTATCCTTCAGCGAAAAAACCCACTGCAGGAAAACGCCCACACAAGAAGGGGGGCGTGAAAAACCTGCGAAAACCTACAGAGTGAAAGCTAAAGTCGTGTTATTTGTAAAAAAAACAACAAAGTCAATGAGGTACAAAGTATACACAAATATTACACATGCAATTAAGATATAAAATATAACATATATATAGGTAATAGAGGTACAGTCGGAGACAGTGAGGAAACTCCTTGGTTTTCTGTATTTTCGCTGTTTCCCATGTCTCGCTTGCACAAGACGATGGCCCTGGGAGACGAAACGTGTCGTACGTATTAAAATAATTGCGGAAAAGTTCAATTAAATTTTATATTAATATTCTCGGTTTTGCTTGGAACTCTCAAAGAATTGTAGATTTAGGCTGTTCAATTACACCTTATTGTATTAAAGGAATGCTTAGTTCGCAAGATTATTTATGAACGGAGCGGTAAATGAATGGAAATGCCTCGCAAGAACTACAGAACTGTTGGAATGTTGGAGTACTGTCCCCGGAAGGAGTAGTGTTTTTTGACCCGCGGTGTTCTAGCACGAGTATTTTACTCCCCGGGAGAGGAAAGAAAGTGGATGATTGTCATTCGAAGGGATTTGGAGATAATCCCATCTCCATTATCGCATTCACGCGGCTGTTTGAAACACACTAAGTGCCTCCGGTTTTAACTTATTATTTTAAGTGGTGTGCTTAATGACGTCACTATACGAAGGACCAATGCCTGTGTGTTCAGGCACAAATTTTGACGAAGTGAAAGCAATGGAAATTTTAAAACAAAATACAATCAGGAAAAAAATATCTATAGATAATTTCATGGAGACCATTTGAAACCATGTACCAACATATCTGCAAAAATTTTACGGAAATACCTTGCGAACGAAAATACTTTATTGTAACTTATGAGTATACAAACTAAACACGGCCAAACAGAGATACATTGAGGATAGATATAGAAGTATTGCTGATGATAAAGAATAGGGTCATTATCTCATCGATGAGGGAGGTAGGAAAAGGAAATAATCCCCACGTGCATGCAGAAAAAGTTAGGCTTTTGTTAAACTCTCGATAGTAATTTTGCTCTTTTACGGAAACAGTGAGAATCTTTGGAATGGAATACTCAAGAGGTCAGTTATCACTCACAGCGACTATACATCACAAGAACGTCATAACAGGAGGAACTACTTGTTTGTGACATAGGTGGCAATGACAATCACCTTTCAAGGCACAGTAATTAGGACGCTTATGCTTTCAATATCGTACTTAGTATTGCTATTGGTTAAATAAGTTATTACAAAATCTCCACTGAATTTATTTTCTTACGACGCAACACTAACCATTGTTACAACGACGTTTTAAACAACAAAATGCGTTGTTCGAAAATACTATCAGTGGAAATATAGCGATGTATTATTTGACTTATATTATATAACTTCACAATATTGTGCCACCGATCATGCTAGACTTAATATTCCACTTACCTAACCAATGCCATGCCGTTATTACGAGTCATGTAAAGAATGACTCGTAATGCCGTCGGAAGCCTTACATACCCCAGACAAAGATGTCTCGTGCGTGCAGATGGAAAACGGATTTTTATTGGATTGAATACTTAAGGAAAATATCTTACGACTTGCCATATACATATATTTTCTCTTTCTCCTTATGAGAGCGTTCCAACAGTGACCTAGACACAGTCGATTTTCCATTAAGATTATTTCACCAAGCATCTTAGCCCCTCCATTCTCATTTCCACGCCTTTTTTCCGTGAAATCAATCTCTTTAATTATTCCTCATCACTGTATTCACTTCTTCGTTGCACGGCCTTACGAAGAAAAACGATCTAAAAATCCTATTTCTTCCTTTCCTCTCCCTCGTTTGCACAACATCCTACCCTGAAACACTATTTTCAACATCCCCTTCCCGCTCAGCATTCGCTCCATCCATACCTTATGCCACCTCCGTATCTCATCTAGAAGCTGGCTCTCCTCACCCACCATGTCCAGCACTTCGTAATTCTTCCTCCTCTCCGTCCACTTCACCTCCATTCTTCTCCATATCCACATCTCAAACGCATACAATCTTCTCACGTCCTCCTTCCTTAGTGTCCATGTTTCCGAACCGTAAAGCAGAGCACTCCAATCACACTCTTCATTAGCCATTTTTCTTTTAACTCATACTTAACGATCCTCTCAATTGTCTCATAGTAGGGAAAAAAAACATCGACAACTCCTTCTCATAACGTCCTTCTACAATCGACTCTCCACAATAGAACTATGTAAAAAAGAAAGTGTAGCTAGTCTTTACTTTTGTCTGCAATTTGTTTCTTGGAGCACCAAAACATTTGAATTAATGCTTTTATTCAATTTCAACTGTCTTGTCGGACAGTGTAATCATTATTGGATAAATTTAAAGGAAGAATATGAAAGAGATTTAATTTCACATATTGCCAAGGCGAATATTTTCAAAGCGCAATACATTCACATTCATCCAGCGACCTTTACTTATCACTCGCATGCGTAAACCCCATCATATTTCCCCCGCACCTCCGACATATCCCACAGAACGATTCTCAGCTGGGAACATCCCGATAAGAGTAATGATGGGGGTTTGGTGAGTGGCCGTGTACTGCACATGCCCTACTTCCATTCCTGCAAGCGCTCTTAACCGTGATTTCACTTCTCCGCGAAGCCCATCGATCTTTTTTCCTTCGAATCCAAGTTCTCCTCATCCACGGAGCCTCCTGCCTGCACTTGAAGAATTCTTAGAAGCACCTCCCACATGCCGACTAGTTCACTTGTCATCGGAGAGGCAGCTTGATACCACGTCGCTAACTGTACATGCCGCATTTTAATTCTACAGTCAAAAGAAAACTAACGGCTGCGCTGGCATACTATTTTTCAAAGCCCGCAGCACTAAATTCGAAAGGTATTATTTAGCAACATTAGGAATGTGGCGTCGATAAAGAGAAGAAAGCAGATAAACATGTACTTCAAGAATGTTTCAACAAAAAGCAAAGTAATTTCACTCCTCCTTTCTATGGAGCCTCACTAGTGACTCAGTAATTCAACCCGAAGATCGCTTTGGATTGGTGAGGATAGAGCTCACCCCATTCAGAGTCATTCAGTTTAAAGCTCAGAAATCAGTTGCATAAGTAAAGTCTTAGTATAATAATTATTTCAAGTCAGTAACAAGGAAAATATAGATAACAATCTAGAACAGCTACTTATGATTACACAGCGTTGAGAAGGTCAATTAGGGTGGGCTAGTTAGGAATAAGTACTTATATTTTTTCAGAAATTTTGAAAGGATGAAGAATATATGATTCGAAAGGTTGTTCCATGTTTGTGAGGCGGGAAGGGCAAATGATTTTTGAAAAGTTGTGGACTGATAATGTGATTCATGTAGATAGTTGGGTTCAGCTCTTGTAAAAACATGATGCATTATGAAATAGTAAATACATGATTCATGGAAATAATTAATGATGCGAGATTAAATTACGCTTGCAATATACTGATGGCTTCATTTCTCGCTCGGATGACTAAAGTTTCCTTTAAAGGAAAAAAACACTTTTTATTTATCTCATATTTCATCCCCACAAAAGCATTTTTCTGCACAGATTCCAGGACGTCAAACTTACGAATTCTTTTCGAAAAGTTCTCTAAAATTTCAAACGCTTTATTTCCTAGCGCTCTAGGACTTTGGAAAAAAGTCTCGAGATAATGTTTCCCGGACGACGCGGATCGTGAGCATTTTTCAAAAAGCTTCCCGGAAAATTTCTTCTTCTCCCAAGTTATTTCATGCTCAATTTCATCGTTATAACTGGCCGTGTCGGTGGTTGTGTGAGAGGCAAAGACAGAGGGAGGGAAAGGTAAAGCTCAGGCTCAGAATAAGGGACGGGGAAGCGAAGAACTGAAGGCAGCGTCTTATATTCTGCTTAATTAATTAATCGTAGCGGACGAAACTTGGTGGAAATCCATAATAGCAGGAATTGAAGGATCAACAACTTTGCTATTTCCACATAGTAATGTATTGACACCGACCATGGTTTCGTTACAGAGTAACATTATCAAGGTGAAAAATGCAGGTAAATTGACAGTATATATAGCAGAAGATTGGGTAGGGTAAATTACCATTAGTTACCATTAAAGTAGGGAAAATTAACCAACGGCTCCCGGTTGTTTTCCCTGCGCATTTTACGCTTTTAGATTTTTAAATTACAATATATACTTTTCGCGATTAATTGAAAAGTGAAAATTTTCTAGCGCGCGAAAAAGCGGGGCGAGGATATTGTGCGCCGCTGCGATGCTGGCTGCTAGCAGGTAGTAGAGTACCTTGCTAGCAGGTAGCGCTTGGCTTAAATATGGATTATTAGTACCTTATCAAGCGAAGGAAACTTTCCCACCTTCGGCAGTTTTAATAGGTGATTATTAATAGATGTTTCCCTGAAGTCTGTGCCGCATGCATACATTGGTAATCTCAGACGATGTAAAGCTCCTATCCACTCGTATAGAAACTAGGTCCATGTGACATCACGTGGAGTGGCATCGCAAGGGCGCCAATATGGCTTTTTTCAAATGCAGTTAAAATTGACCATTGACATTCGTCTAAACTGGGATTTCTAAAACAATATAATTTGTATATTATGAATACACTAATGGTGGGTAACGAATCGCAATCAATGCCTTTCGTTTTCTTTGATGAAGGAAAGTACCCTGTTGCGCGAGGCGAAGCCGGAGTCCATGCGCACGCGACTCCTTCCACATGCATTTTCCGTGTCAGGCCCATCGCAAGTTTGGCGGGTCAAAGGGAGCACAAGGTACTTTTCGCGGGCAGCCCACTGTTCACCTTTTCACGCCGCTTGAACGATTCTCCTGATTCACTTTCTGGGTATTACTCTAAATAATCTCATATGACCCTTACCGTAATTCACTCTCCTGCATTTTCCATGCAATATGAAAGAAAAATGGTTTAAGACGCTCATGTAAAAGTGTTCGCCGACGGAAAATTTATGAAAATAATACGAGTCAAAAATGAAAAATTTTTTTAACACAAACAACTGAGATTAATCGAGGAAATGAATAATGTATTGTTTAAATGATCATGTAGTTTCAGAGAGAATAATGTTTTATCACTGAATTTTTTAACTCGTTGTCATCTCTAAGCACAGGAGACGGATAACATTTTTTGTCTTCCAATGAAAGATATAGTATATTGGCAGAAAAGGTTCCCGAGTTATATCACCTGTTAAGCATTGTGACTATGCAGTGCGTGATTGATTTGAAATTAATTCTTCAAATTGTGATTTCGAAAATGTTGCATTTTAAACGTTCGTTCAAGATCCCTCATCACCACCTTCCCCTCTTCCCCTTTCTTCAACTCCCCTCATCCCCCTCCCCATAAGCTTTGTGAGTCGCACTATGCGAACGGCTCTCTGGAGTGTGCTGTAAGCGGTGAGACAGCTCCACAAAAAAGAGTCGTTCATGCCATTACTAGTTAAAGCCATCGCTGGTACCTTCTTCCAGTCTATCAGAACGCAAAGCCACCATCAGCTATTGTGACGCTACGCTTGGCTTTCAATTGAACTACGGTAGCAAGAAGGGAAATTAATACAGTAAATAATGGAAAAAGGAACGGTGGTTATGACCTTGTGATTCAGATAATGATGAGTCAAGGGATCATTATCTTGTCCCTGAAAACCTATTGCTGAAGCTATTACTCTCAGAGGCCGTATGATTTAGGCTTTACGGATTTAGCCCGAAGAACCATTCACCTTACTTCATAGGGTGTTATATTGGTTCATATAAGTTCCATAAATATCATAACTTAAATTGTTGCTGCAGCTATTTCGCCCGTATCGACGATGGCTTAGAGTTTGAAGTAAGTAATACATCCTAACTTTGGAGCCCATCCGATAAAAACTGGCGATTCGCCAAAATCTTACTGTAGCCGGTATGCGCCATCTTTAAGGTTGGATTGATCCCTAAATCCCTGCTATTTTTCCGTTCCACCGAAGGCAAAGTCGCAAGCAAAGTCCTCAGAGCATCTCTTCCTTCCAGAATCCTACTGTTTCGGTCCACATCCTCGCCAATAAGTCCATCTTTTTGTACGGCCCTGCGGTTGTTTTTATCCTCCCGATACGGCCTGCCCGAACTACGCTCTTCCCTCGTTCTGCGATAGTCTATCATTTTCAGGAACGGTGAGCGGGCATTAAAATCGTTCCATTCCCTTCCAAACCGCCGTGAAATCTCAAGAGCCATCTCTCACGCGGACTCGGAAATAATTGTGTTTGATGGGACGGAAGATAATGCACCCTCCACCTCCTCCTTCCACAGCGAGGAAATAGACGGATGCAGGGAAAGAAAGAGAGATGGAAAGTTAATGACTCATGCGTGGGAGACAGTCGAGGACGCAATGGGATGGAAAGGAACCGACTCTGATAGAGTCGAGAAAAAGAGAGTGGAAAACAATAACGAATCGAAATCTCGGAGACGCATCCACTACGCCCGGCCAGGCGCTACGTGAAATGTTCGTTTGGGCCACTGCGCGGAGGTATACATACTCATTTATCAGATAACTCCTCTATGAGTATTTTCTATGTCTTCCCTTATACTAGTTTTAATAACGTCGTGTGTTGAATAATATATATTATTTTATATATTATTTTTATATTTTTTGAAAGGAGAAAAAAGATTTATTTTGATCTGTCCATATATTATACTTTATTCTGGTTTATTGTAAGTTATTGTCACAAATATGTTTAATAATGATAATGTTTCAAAAAATTATATATACCTACTTTATTTTTGTTTTCTGGCCTGCCTTGAAATTCATTTTTAATATGGTAGCTTCCATGCTGGTTTTTTATTTTAACCATTGAAGCTACCTAAAGCTCCATTAATTTTGTTATGTTAAAAAAAAGTGTACATATAAGGTTGGAGTAATAAATTTATTCATTCATTCATTCATATGTTAACTGTAAAAGTAACTGAGATAGGTGAAATGTAGTGGAAAAATATCCTGATTAAATGAGAAAGAGAGATGGCAATTTTCCACGAATTTGTGGATATTTGGCATCTATCTTTTTCATTCAAATCACGTTCACTATATTTGAAAAATTAAAAAAATAACTAAAAACGATAAAATTGCAACTCGCAAAGAATAAAAGTTTCGAAAAGAGAAATAAATAATGAAAATATAAAATAATTAAAATTAAGAATTTCGCATTACCCGCACGATGTAAAAATAAAATAAATTAAACTTGTAATATAACACGCAAATTTTCGTTTTTTTCACTTAATAGGACACAGAAGGTCTCCATCTCCGTAAGGATTGCCATAAATTCCACGCAAAAGTGGTGGTTAGATTGAAATTCTGATTGACAAATACCGTTAATTGCACACGAACCAAAACCCTTAAATATGTATGTATTGGATGGATGAGGCAGATACTTTGTTGAGATCCATTATGAGACATGAAGTGAAACACATTGCACTTTCCACATAAAAAGTTATTAAACTACAATCGACATGTTTTGATAGTCTTGATAATTCTGAAGTGCAGCGAAGCATGCCGACTGTAGTTTAATAAATTTTTATGTGGAAAGTGCAAAGTGTTTCACCTCATATCCTTCAATATATACTGCAAAACCCAAAGATTTCTGGATTTAACCAATGCTCTGTATTTTCCGATATAAAATCAGTCCAGCCCATTTCGTCAAACTCTTATGCGCAGGGATGGCAAGTGAAGAAATGGCAAGAACGAAAATAAAACGTTTCGTTCCCACCTGATTGAGAACGAAAATACGAGGCCTAGGTTTAGTTTCGTTCCCGCACGAAATTATAATCACCAAGGAGTTAAGTTTCGACCCGAGACGAAACTTTACTCCCCGGAACGAAACTAAATTAATCGAAACTCCGCTGTTGATAGTAGGGTTTTCATCCCAGAAGTTGAATGGAGGAGGATAAAACGGAATAGTTTCGACCCATTACTTTTAAAATACGCGTAGAGAGGTTGAAACATTGAGCTTAAAAATCGAACGGCCAGATTGCGTTCACCGTTCTGTTTCTGGTCAAAATATGAGTGCCCCATGGCGGTAGACCGAACCTCTACTTCATTCAAACATACTTCATACTCGCTGAGTGGGTCGAAAGTAAACGGTTCGAAGGTGAAGAACGTAGTCCCTGCGGTGCGAAACATTATCTGTGTTTCGTTACGTTCCAGAGTTTTAGTTTAGTTTCGACCAGAAGTAGTTTTGACTCCGATTTCGTTTCGACCCTGAGTTCAGCTCCTCCATTTCTTTTCGTTTCTACGTTTCGCACCCGGGAACGAAACTATTGGAAATTCACTGGTTTTAGCTTTCGTTTAGTTTCAATAGCGTGGTTTCCTATTATTTTTTTATTGCCTAAATCGAAAGATTATTACTCCTGGAGTACGTATTTCACACTTTTAGATTTTTAAATGACGATATCTATTATTCGCGATTAAATGAAAAGTGAAAATTTTCAAGCACGGGAAAACGCTACGGGTAAGTATGAATGCCGGGAAAACTCCGTGTGACGTCGTTCAGGTTACCGCTGCCGCAAGTGAGGTGACCTTGGGGCGAGGCTCTGAGCGCTGATACGACGCAGAATGCTAGCAGATAGCAGAGTACCATGCTAGCTGGTAGCACTTGGCTTAAATAAGGATTTTTAATACCTTATCAAACGAAGAAAACTTTCCGACCTTAGCCAGTTTTAATAGGTGATTATTAAGACATGTTTCCCTGAGCTCTGTGCCTCATGCATGCATTGGTAATCTCAGACGATGTAAAACTCCTATCTACTCGTATAGAAACTAGGTCCCTGTGACGTCTCGTGTAGTGGCATCGCATGGGCGCCAATCTGGCCTATTTCAAATGAGGATAAAATTGACCATTCCAATTCGTCTAAACCGGTATTTCTAAAACCAAATAATTTGTGTATTATGAATACACTAATGGTGGGTAACGAATTGCATTTAATGCCTTTCGTTTTCTTTGATGACGGAAACTACCCTATTGCCATCCCTGCTTACTAGGCACACACAATTTATTGGGCTCCACACATGGGTATAAGAGGGGACTGGCAGGACTCAGCCATGAATGCCGACGCAATCACGGGGTACCAAGGGGGACTCTGACGCTCAGGAGATAAAGGCAGCGCATCATTTCATCGTCGACGAGCAGCCGGAAAATGAGGCGCAGATCACAAGTTCATGGCTCTCCTATCTGGCCGCCAATACAGATCGATTCTCTTGGCTTTGCGGTTGCTGGAGTTGAGAACAATTACTATTATTATACATTGCTGCAAGTAGGCTATTGCCTGGTGGCAGCATTAGATGTACATGAATAACAAATGTGTACAAACCAAGTTTCTATCCATCTAATACAAAGTTTAGGAACAGAATAGACACCCATGATAAAAATAATACACTAATTCTAATCTCATACTACTAAGAATTAAACATTGTCCAAATAAACCAATTTCAAACAATCCATTAAATACATTAATTCTAATATAAAAAAACTAAAAAATGAACATTGACCCAATTTCACACTGTCCCTTTTAAACCGCTATGTAATTAATCAATAAGTGATGGACACTCTTCCTTAAAATTTTCGCATTTCGCATTCACTTTGATACTCATCTTTCAAACTCAAAAACACACGCTTACTTCCAATAAAATAGAGAAAAAACAAATACAGTAACCACCGGCAAAAGAACTTTATAGAGAAAATGGTTCAAGGTAAGATCTTCCGAGAAAAAGTTTGTTTTTAAGAAGAAATGCATTTTAATTTTTTTATCCACCGTTTCGCTGAATGGATTTCCTCCCAGTAGCTTTCTGCCTGCCATTTGCGATGCGATCACGTTGGCATTGGGGTACTGACTAATTTTTCATTTTCACCTATTCAGTTGGTAATGTGTAAAATTTATATTTGAATGAAAAATAAATTTATTATTTCTTAAGGGCTCAAGGTTTTTCTCTATATTATTCTTCATTAATTTTGGTAAACATACCATGATTGTTCTGCAAAGGTGCGCTGCTTGTATAAATAAATCGTTCTTTTTTGTGCCACCATGATGGATTTTTTAATGAATCCTTAAAAATACATCGGTAAATCAACTTCTAAGCATTCAAAATATAACCTTATTCTAGTAAATTCTCCTTGGTATTTTTTTCATGCGGGTAATTTCCTCAATCTCCATCGCTGCTGAAAATTCGATGAAATCCATTTCCATCGTCGCCAGGGCTGACTCTCATTCCGCTAATCTCTCCGCTCCGAATCACTTCCACCACGAACTTCGCATAAGAAGGGGGAACATGCATGAAATTTGTTCATCATGCTACTTAGTCTCATTGAATAGAAAAATTTCTCACGAGTCCAAATATATAAACCAAAACTCTCCTAGTACTCTACAAATGTCAATAAATGTAAATTAAAAATGCTCGAATATCGCTTGAAGTCACGTGACCTGAAACGCCTTCTTACGTCATCGCACGGTACACCATTCACTTCGCTAAGAGAGTAGTGGTTTTCACAAGATTGTCTATTGAATATCCATGCTGCAATACACTTATTACACAAACAAAATGATGTGGGTGTCTAACGTAGATCACAATCTCCAACCAACTTATTTTCATTTAATCTTTTCAAATCTCCCCAAACAATCCCCTTTATTTATTTCAACAACGCCTTGGCAACCCAAAATATTCACAGTCTGCATTTTTCCGTTTAAACAGCAATTATTTTCGCCAAAATTGCATTTGAGCCCTCGTAAATCGATTTTCTATCCACTTCCTCAGTCTGTCATCAGTGGATACCGTGCTGTGACGTCATGGTCCGATGACGTCGTGTTTCCAATTTGATTTGTTGATCAATTTTTAAAGACTCATAACTCAGCTAAAAAGCATTATTCATACGCGAAATTT
Organism: Ischnura elegans; assembly: GCF_921293095.1. Classification (NCBI taxonomy): domain Eukaryota; kingdom Metazoa; phylum Arthropoda; class Insecta; order Odonata; family Coenagrionidae; genus Ischnura; species Ischnura elegans. The sequence goes on along the minus strand of NC_060254.1, from coordinate 79,342,405 downwards.
TCGGCGAGTACATTTGAGGTAGAGGCCATCTTATTCCAGTACTTTGAAAAAACTGTGCATGTTCCCCACTGTAGATGGTGTCCAGTCAACGCTTTTTTTATTCACGAATCCGGGAATATAATGCTTTCGTGGATACTATTTCATTATTATTTCATTACTATTTCTTTCTAAAAAGAGGCCTTTAAACAGAAATATACCATAATATCTTCATCTACGTTAGACATGTGTTAAATGAGTTCGACCGGGAGCCAGAAGAGACTCAGTGGCTGCGCCCAAGTCTAGAATACAATTGAGAATAGATTTCTTAAAGAGCGTTACGGAGAATATCATATTAGATCCTCGCTATATTTCCATGTCCCTTAGAACGATAAATTAAGAGAGATATTTGGCCGAAAGGATAGGTAAGGGGATCCATTTTTCTCCCGAACAATGTAGGACTTTAAGAAATGCTGGACGGAACTTCGTTGTAACATTTCCTTTTTATTTGGAAACGGCTGGTGTTCTAATATCCCACACCAAATACCTTTTATTATTATTATTATACATTGCTGCAAGTAGGCTATTGCCTGGTGGCAGCATTAGATGTACATGAATAACAAATGTGTGCATACCAAGTTTCTATCTATCTAATACAAAGTTTAGAAACAATAGATATCCATGGTAAAAATAATACACTAATTCTAATCTAATACAATTATGAATTTGACATTGTCCAAATAAACCAATTTCAAAAAATCCATTAAATACACCAATTCTAATATAATACACCTAAAAAATGAACATTGACCCCATTTCACACTCTCCCTTTTAAACCACTATGTAATTAATTAATAAGTGATGCAGACTTCTTCCTAAAAAATTTCGCATTTGCAGGGAAGATCTTAAAAATAACTTCAGGGTGGTCATTCCACTCCTTTATTCCTCTATGTAGGAAGGATTTTCTCAAAATGTCTGTTTTCTGTTTTTTAACTTAATTTTAAATTTATGGTCTTTCCTTCCTATATAGCAGGGTGAGTCCAGCTTCAGACCAGAAGTGTTGTAATACGAGGTAGTAGGTAGATGTAGTTTAATAGAAGGTCACGCGACACATCATCGCATCCAAGAGACCCTCAACTTCGCAAAGACAGGAGGTAGGTCACAGCCAAAGATGGTGTCGCACGGTAGGATGGGAGGGGGTTAGATGAAGGAAAAACGATGGGAGGCTACGGAATGGGGAGAGATCGCTTTTGCCGCCCATTTTCTTTATCCCAGGAGGAAGAGGAAGGCCTAGGTGAGGAGAAGCAAGCAAAAAAATGTGTGGATCGCGAAGAGAGAGAGAGCCATCGCGTGTTCGGAAGGGAACATTCCTTGACGCGAAGGACTGAACTCACGCGAGCACGTCCGAATGAATGGGCTTCACTCCGAGTGACGAAGAAGGAGGGGGGAAAGCAAGACGGATGAGAGGAAAGAGAGAGAAAGGAGGAAACTATTTATTTTGCTTGAAAACAATGAGAGGTTTTCTGGGATGTGAGTTGAGTGGAACAGGAATAAAAAAATTGAGTGGAATTTTAAATAAAATAAAAAGGGTTGAAATAAGCTTTTTCCACAAATGAAATTGAAATGAAAATTGAAAACTAATTTTCAATTTTCCTAATAAATGGCGATAGCAAAACATTTTTGGCGTTAATTTCCTCAATAACTCTGGTTCAATCTGTGACATACTCCATGAAAAAAAAAGGAAATAAAAATAAGATAAAAAAACGTAAAACACGAGCTTTTTCCAAAAACTGTATGTAATGTAAAAAAATAAGCTAGTCATCACTCAGAAAATAAATTGTGAGTGCCGATTAAGTTTATTAGACATGAGTGTAAAAGTCTCTGATAGGCAAGTAAGGATTGCCACGCATACGGATTGGCACGGAATATTAATATCGAAATCAAATCAACTCCCAATCTACACCTAATCTCCGAGCAATAAAAAGTTTTTAAAACACTTAGCCCATTTTATACATTTTGCACTTGTCCAAAACTGGATCAGGTGCAAGAATATACTCACCTTGGTGTGATAATTGATGATTATTTCAAATTTCCCCTCCACATTGAAAAAATTAATTATATTACGAATAGTAGGATAACAAATATTTAAGTTAAAAGACATTTTACCTATTAGCATACAACTAATGATTTATTCTGCAATGGTGGAAAGTATAATGTTAGAGATATTGAATCACTGTCTCGGGAATGGCATCAAATATTGTTAAATACCAAATAAGAACCAAAAGAGAATATTTAAGTTAATTGATACAGACAGTTTCAAATATTGTTGTAATACTGACCTTAAATCACTGTGTACTACATTTAATATATTAACTGTGAATAAAATGCTGAATTGGCTCATTTTTATAGAGAAATAACTCAAAAAAGAGCACAAAATTCAATGTAATAATACACATTCCATTGGCTAACGTAACAGTCCTTGTTATTGTCTTTGTTAAAAACGTATCTTTACAATAACATGTATGGTAAAAGGTTGCTGAAGTATGCTGTACCTCATACCTTTATTTGTGTGCCAAAGGCTCTAAGTAATCTAAAATCTTTTGCCGAAGTTAAAAGAAAAGTGAAAGATTGGTTAGGTAGTGAAACCGTAAACTTGTAATTTCTTTAATTAATCTGATATGTACAAATTCTATTAAATTCTCATATTATTTTAGCCTAAAAATTGCCAAAACATTTTGTTCCATGTCATTGTTTTCTTTTTGTTTGTGAAGTTGAAACTTTAAATGTGATGTAAATGTGTGTGTGTGTGCTAGTAATGCTTTCAGTGTGCTAGTATGTAGGATAAATGAAACATTCTGAAAAGCCATATGGCTTAGGAGGACAGGTTGTTAAGCTAATAAAGGCAATCTATATATTAAAAAGTTTTTGGGAATATCACGAATACAAGGATCAAGAACTTTGCTATTTCCACATAATATTTTATTAGCACCGACCATGGTTTCGTTACAGAGTAACATTATCAAGGTTTGATCACTTTCATCATTTACATCATTATCACCTTGATAATGTTACTCTGTAACGAAACCATGGTCGGTGCTAATAAAATATTATGTTGAAATAGCAAAGTTCTTGATCCTTGTATTCGTGCTATTATGGATTTCCACCAAGTTACGCCCTCTACGATTAATTATTTTGGGAATATCTTGTTTTTTATCTTTTCTATTTTATTTTCTACTTTTTAGCGGTGAATTATGTAATCGATAAAATTACGTCTAATTAGATAATAATAACTAATAGATAATTTAAAAGTATTTTTCTATATGGAAATTTGATTAATTAATTAGACCACAATGGAACAGTTTTAAATTTCTGATATTTGAATAATGTATATCTATTATAAGCAAGTAAGTTTGCAAAAATCGAAGTCAATCCGACATTGGGAAGTGGGTTAAAATTCAATGAGAATATTCCAACATTGAAACAGACGAAAAAAGTTCAGAAAAAGTCGTAAAAATAAGGGAGGAACAGAGAGAGAGGAAACTTCATCGACATTTACGAACTAACCCGCAGGCTTTCTCAAGAGCTGTCTCGCGACAGCTCTTGAGAAAGCTCTTGAAAATGATGCTGCAAATGAAAATGATGTATTTGCATTATTATTTTTTATTATTCTAGAATTTTCATTTCTATATTCCGCTCTTGTACAGCACTCATGTATTTCATGATCACAATTTTTTGTGTGCTATTATGTTTTTTTATGTCATCACCAGCCGCTGTTTCAAGAGGTGATGGTAACCCGTATTTAGGTGTAACTAAGGGGTACCTATATTCTAATTTATTGTTTTATTTAAGGCACATATGTACTTTGTAATTTATGAATAAGTGGAATAAATATTAATTTCATTATTATTATCACATTTTCCCATTAAGTAATTTAAAATCGCACACTAATTTTTGCGCTGATTTCACCAGGTTATGAGCATTTTTGAACGCCGCCACTGACTTAAAGGCACTGGAATCATACGCTAAGAGGCCTCTGTGGATAATTCATTGCCAATTCCTTCCATCTATAGAACTCGACCTTTGTATCGGAATCGCCATCCTGGTCGTGAGAGAAAGTGGACGACCGTGGCCGAGGGAAAGACAGTGCTGCTCTCGCGTGATTGCGGGACGAAGAGGAACTTCCCGAAAGGGAAGAGGGTGGGGAGGAAGACAGATGGATGAGTGACGTCAAAACGAGACATGAGAGGTGACATAAGGAGGCCTCGCTTAACCTTTCCCGGACGCCAAGATGGACGGATTGCGGGAAGAGAAATGACGAGGACGGGAAGGAGGAGGAGGGGGGGAAACATTCCTCCAGGAAGATGAACCCAGCGAGGAATCTGTGGCGAGAGAAAGACAGGACGGGGGAATATCTACCTGTCTACAATACGACAATTTCGATAGTGAAAATCGATGTAACAATCGATTTTCGCAATAGAAAAAAATGAAAATCGATGGTAACAATCGATTGTTCCTGCAGAGAATGTGCACAATTCGACAATTTCGATTGTAACAATAGATTTTCGCAATCGAAAAAAATGAAAATCGATGGTAACAATCGATTATTACAGCAGAGAATGTGCACAATTCGACAATTTCGATTGTAACAATCGATTTTCGCAATCGAAAAAATGAAAATCGATACTAACAATCGATTATTACAGCAGAGGAAAGCTGTGCAAATGATTTAGAATCTCATCGATTGACTCGCATTGTCGCACTGTTAGGCTTGGTTCCCACGTCGAAATTGACTTTATTAGCAACTAACTGTTGGTTACAAGAGAACATTTTGCTATTGGATTGGAACAATCGATTGTGAAAATCGATTTGCCTCAGTCAAGAAAAGCTGTGCGATTGATTTTGAATCTAATCGATTAACTCGAACTGTTAAGCTGGGTTTCCCTCATCGAAGTTGACTGTAATAGCAATCGACTGTTAACAAAAAGAGAGTTTTGCGACAAACTATTGTGAAAATTGATTGTATCAATCGATTGGTACAGCTGGGAACAGTTTGGCTAATGGTTTCGAATCTCGATTACCAACTGTCGCACTGTTAAGCTTGGTTCCCACGTCGGAGTTGACTGTATTAGCAACCAACTGTTAGTTACAAGAGAAAATTGTGTTAATCGATTTCAAAAATCGATACTTAAAATCGATTGTAACAGTAGATTATCGCAGCCGAGAAAATCTGGGAAATTATTTTTGAATTTCATGGATTGACTCGAATCTTCGCAATGTCAAACTGGGTTCCCACGCCGTGGATCACCATAATAGCTATCTAATGTTAACTTCAATTACTATAGCCTCCTAAAGCTGGAAAAAAATACACAACGATATTGCACCGTCCGCTACCATATTAATATCAAAACTCTACAACGCATGTTTCAATTCGCTGGCAGTCATTATCAGGCACAGAAATATTTCAGTCTCAGACAGATTATTACTTCCAAAAGTAGTGGGGTAGGAGAGGGGAAGGATCAGAAGAATTAATAAGTAGGGGGAGGATTGGAGAAACAAGGAAAATACATTCACCATGACATAACGTGAGTCTGACGTTAAATTTTTATGCACGATGGGTTCTTCCTTAACGATTAAGAAATTAAGAAAATTGATGTGGCATACCTATTTTAATACTTGAAAACTTTTGATTGTATTGTATTTCTCATTTTATCATATGATTTACCTTGATAATGGAAAATAAATTTTAGAAACGTCGGTGGATATGTTTTTTTATTATTGACCCAAACTTTAAGAACCAATATTAAAAAATAAAATAACTCTATAAATTTTACATCTGTTATCTCACACAACCTGTTTCTTCGTGGTTGGGCATTATTTGGTGAAGATACAGGATACAAAACCTACACTAGGTCGGTGGCGGCGGCTAGATAATAACGTTATCCTTCTATTATCATCCCTCTGCACCCACAAACCTGGTGGATTGAAAAGTAGGTATTTCCCGTATCTACACCAGATAATGTCGCACCACGACGAAACTGGTCGTGAGAAATTAAATATCGCATATGACAGTTTTCCAATTCTTTTATTTAATATGAAACGCTCAGCATTTTTAAAATCCCTTTTTGCAAGCAAAGGTCTGAAATAAAAATTGACAATAAGCTTTACCTCTGACTAGGAAGTTTGTGTGAAGATACTGGCAAGAAAACAAGAAAGGAAAATAGGTCCACACCTCAAATGCACCATCAGGAGTGTGGATCCTAGGCAGAATTATAAAATCCGATAAGTAATCCGAATTTCAAGCTCTGCAAGTCGTAAAAAAATAACTTGAAAACGAAGTTAATTACATTCCAAAGGAGAGAGAAGAGTTATTTTGGGAGCTTTCACTCCAAGCTCGAGGCTATTCGTTGTTTGACAAGCTTGAACAGTCAACAACAGGCGTCTTTCAGACTTACTGCTGTTTTATATCCCAATCTTTCCCCAAAATAGCGTTCTCTTCTTATCAACCACTCGCCTTAAATAGAAATGAATTTCTGCTACATAAGTTTACATCCTCGTATACAAGTGGGCATTACGTCAATAAAACCTATGTGAAAACGTTTTGTAAGAAATTCGATAATAGCATATCCAGGCCTCGTAACACGACACTTTAACACGAATTAGTTAATGCGCAAATGTATGAATGAATTTGGTGCACCGGAACGGAACATATACGAATGCATGAACCAAATTAGAACAGATTTTTTTCCTGTCGACGCATGCGCACAGATTAGGTGGTTTCGGAATGCATTTTTGATCTTATTCACGCGTCATTAAGTTAAGACATAAATTCGCACGTGTTTCAGAAAGTTAAAAAAGGTCTAAGATTAGGTTCCAATACCGAAGGTCTGTTTACACTGTACATTAACTCGTACGGGCTAATGACTAAATGTATGAACGCGAGAATGAACGCCAAAATGCACCGTGAGACGACCCAACTTGTGCGAATGCATGCATAGAAAATAGAACCTGTTCTAATTTGGTTCATGCATTCGTATAAGTTCCGTTCCGGTCCACAAAAATCTTTCATGCAAACAGACATTAACTCGTACGTGTCAATGTATCGTGTAAACAGGCCTTAAGAAACTCCATGCTTTCATAATTGCCGCCGTGCTCTATATATTTCTCGACCTCTCGATATGCATCGAGGTGAATTCAATATCAACGCTTAATGAGCGTTCAAAGAATTCATTTTTCATTATTTTAGAAACGAAGTTTTACCGTGAAACCTTTTAGCTACCAACCATTTTCCTAAATTTTCCTTCAAGTAATGAGTTAAAATAATCAAAAAGCAATTAGCTAGAGAGAATGGATCATTTTATCCATCATTTCGCGGTAAACTTTTCAGATTCTTGTTTAATCTAGTGACTGAACTCATCAATCTTTCCTAAAATAATATCTAAAATTAGAGAGTAAAAGGTTTTTACACGAAGACTTGCGAAAATAGCAGCCGTAAAAACATCACCTCCTCTCGATCCAGGCGAGGGACATAATCTACCCTTTTATGCCCTTACATTATCCCTATCTCCGTGAAGTCACGAAGAGCTCAAAAGAGGAAGTCGCCAGAAACAATCGCTTCCTAAGGCGCGATGATGAGTATATGGGAGGATATTGCATGCAATGTATGACACTCAATCCACCTCTGTACGTCTTAAGGTAGGGACAAGTGCCAAAACCACTACGATTTTGCATGACTCGAAACGGTCAAGGGTGACAATGGAGTTGACGTGACCGTGTAGTGCAAGAAACGATCACCGAAAAATAACCTACAGCCCAGTCACCCTCACTGCACTAAAATGATAATGATTTGCCGACTCACGCTGTGGTGGAAGTTCAACTAAATGGCGCTACAATCACCTCAAAAACCAGGATGATTCATGATTGAATTTTAAATAAAGTTATAAAATCATTCACTGACAACACGTACTAAACTACGAACCTTAACATATTGCAGGATCTCATCAATAAAAAAGGCAGTATTTTTTCGTCATGGATTAAAAAAAATGGACAAAGAAATATTATAAAAATAAAAAACTGTTCGAAAATCGAGGGTATTCTTCGTTCTGTTATATAACTGATGCTCGTAAATATTTCTGCATTGAGGAAGCATAAAACCTAGAACCTCATGAGTTTCGGCGGAACATTCTGAATGCCTTTACAGCTTCCTAAATGCATTATTTTGGGTTTACTTCTGCCGACTCTTCTTCTAACGTTAAAAGTCTTAGCTCAGAGGGTATTCCTTGTTCTGTAATGAAATTAATGCTCGCAAATATTTCTCCATAGAGGAGGGTTGTAGCTTTGAATCATGGAGTCCCGGCGGAACATTCAGAATGCCTTGGCATTCTGCGAGCTCCCCCGGAAATGGCACCATAAGCTCAAAAAGAGGAAGTGTTCGCTGCCTGAATGAAGCACTTCCTACGGCGCGAAGATGAATACTGTGGAGAAGGCGGAGATCGTACAATGCGCGGCACCTAGTCTACCTACCTAGCACCTAATCTAATCGCCATTCCAACACGACTCCACGGCTTCTTCCATGGCTTTTTTTTCCTCCCGGCGCTTCGAAACGGTTAGAGATGATGACGGAGTTTGCCACGTGATTTAAAGGCCAATGGTGTTGGAGGGAGGAGGACAGGGATGGCACGTTCCCTCGGCGACCGGATGCATTACGAACCTGGGTGAGAGCAACAGTTGTTCAATTACGTTCCGGCATGACGCGAGCGGAAAAAAGGGGTGCAGGAACACGGGTGGAAAAAAAACTAGTGGAAGCGGGGTTGGAGGGAGGTTTTAAGAAATTAAAAGCCCTATCGATTGCTTTCAATGAAAATTAAAACCTTTCATACCATAAAAAGTATTTGCTTATGACTAGATATTTACCAGAAATCATACATCATGTTTTGTTATGATTGATATCACTTCAATTACCTATTTATTTCTTTAAATCGTCCAAAACCACCACATGAGGCTTTTATACAGGGTATCCCATTTATCTTGACCACCCAAAATAACTTTTTGTCCAGATGCAAATTCAAAAATGTGTCAAGCAAATGTTCATTAGCCGTCAGGGGGACATTAATCAGCATGATTGTCTTCCTTGTAGCTTTGTTATTTACAAAGATATGAACAGCGGTATGTCTTTTTTAAATGGCACCCTATATTTTTTATTCGGCAATTCATTTCCTCTCCTATTACTCCTGTTCATATCTTTATAAATAACAAAGCCAGAAGGAAGGCAATCATGCTGATCAATGTCCCCCTGACGGCTAATGCACATTTGCTTGACACATTTATGAATTTGCATCTGGACAAAAAGTTATTTCGGGTGGTCAAGATAAATGGGACACCCTGTATTGAAGTTTAAAGCAGCAAACAATGAAATATCACTTATAATAAGGCGTTTTTTTTACCATCGGTGTCCGACTCAAAACTAATCCAAACTTTCCGTATATAATATTAAAAAGAAAACACTATTTTCACGCTTGACATGCTCCACTACTTTAGATTAAAAGTAATGTTATTTATGTAATCAACAACGGATCCAAGATTTCGGGGGGGTTACCATCACCAGGGCTGAATATGGAAAGTGGTCGCATTATATACCGATGCCGGGGCTCAGGTACCCTCTGATTCGTCCTTGGTTTTGGTCGGGCGTAATCTTCGCAGGACGGGTTTCCAGCTGTTCAGGGAGTAACCGCCGTCTCCACTAAAATTTTCCGATAGCCCGATTGCTATGGCCTCCTTAGTATTTCTTTCCCAATATTTCTTCTCCCGGGATATGGCCTTCACATCTTCCCGATGGATGGAATGGTTTTCATTGCTCCACCACCGCACATATTTCAGGTTGACATTGCCTGAAATGCCTCTGATGTTCTTTTATTCTCATTGCGAATGTCCTACCAGTTTCTCCCAATTAAACATCTCCGCATCCACAGGGAATCTGGTGTATTCCAGGTCTCGCGAGGCCACAGGGATATTTTACTCTGAGTAGTTGGTCTTTAAGTTTATTGCATGGCCTGAAGAAGGATTCAATTCCATTTCTTTTCAAAATCCTGGGTATTTTGCTGGAGACACCAGCGCCCCAGCACCGTCTCCTCCTAGACTTTACAGTCTGCCCAAAATTCATAAGGAGGATGTGCCTTTGAGAGCAATAGGGTGGTTTCCTATTATTTTTTTATTGTCTAAATCGAAAGATTATTACTCCTGGAGTACGTATTTCACGCTTTTAGATTTTTAAATGACGATATCTAGTTTTCACGATTAAATGAAAAATGAAAATTTTCAAGCGCGCGAAAACGCGACGGCTAAGTATGCATGCCGGGAAATCTCCGTGTGACGTCGTTCTGGTTCCCACTTCCGCAAGTGAGGTGACCTTGGGGCGAGGCTTTGAGCGCTATTACGACGCAGGATGCTGGCAGGTAGCAGAGTAACCTGCTAGCTGGTAGCGCTTGGCTTAAATAAGGATTATTAATACCTTATCAAACGAAGAAAACTTTCCGACCTCAGCCAGTTTTAACAGGTGATTATTAAGACATGTTTCCATGAGCTCTGTGCCTCATGCATGCATTGGTAATCTCAGACGATGTAAAACTCCTATCTACTCGTATGGAACTAGGTCCCTGTGACGTCACGTGCAGTGGCATCGCATGGGCGCCAATCTGGCCTTTATCAAATGCAGTTAAAATAGGCCATTGCTATTCGTCTAAACCGGTATTTCTAAAACCAAATAATTTGTATATTATGAATACACTAATGGTGGGTGACGAATCGCAATCAATGCCTTTCGTTTTCTTTGATGAAGGAAACTAGAGCCATTGGTTCCCCCACCTACCGACTGGTTAAATGTTTTTTAGGGGTTTTATCACAACATGTCGGTCACTGCGAGCACCACGTCAAGAATTCAACTAGGTTTGGAAACTCTTGCCGGAATCCACTTGTAGCAAACCGAAATCATGGTCAGCTATGACGTGGTGGCACTCTTCACTCGTGTCCCGCTTGTGGACACATTGAGACTCTTGGAAACCAATTTTGACAAGGACATGGTGAATCTTTTTCACCACGTTTTGAGTTCGACCTACTTCAAGTGCGAAGGTCACTTTTTTGAGGCAACGAGATGGGGTCGCCATGGGATCTCCGCTGTCTCCGATCTTCGCGAATTTCTGCGTGGAAGACTTAGAGGAAAAAGCACTTTCTTCGGCTCCCCTTCCACCGAAGTGCTTTTTTCCGCTATGTGGACGATACCTTTGTTATTTGGCCACATGGAGCGGACCAACTTAAGCACTTCCTGGACCACCTGAACAGCCAGCACTCCAACATTCTCTTTACCATGGAAGCAGAGATCAAATGGTCGATTACCTTTCCTCGACATTCTGATCCACCGCCGGAAAGATGGTAGACTGGAACACTACAATTTATTAATATTTGTGTTAAAAATCTCGTCTATTTTTTAAGCATCTGGAGGGGGGGGGCACGTGCCCCCGTCTACCCCATTAAATCCGCTTATGAATGTGCTTATGAACTGTATCTCTATTTCAAGCACTGCATGAAAAGGTAACTTCGTGCACAGCCACGCACGGGGGTGCAAAATTATTGCGATGGATGAAATTTGTAATGGAGGAAATCGCTTGGTTTAGGCAGGATTCATACCCGTATCACCTTATTGAATTGAGAATGATGGCAATACCATGGATCGACCGAGTTAGTGATGACAAAGCGTTAAGAAGAGTGAGAGGAAATATTGGGATAACTTAATTGGCCACATTATGAATCATGTTGGCCTGAGGAAAACAATCGACGGAATCCGGTAAGCGACGGGGCCGAATGAGTTGCGTAGAATAGGTTATAAGGAATGTAAAAGAAAAGAAATACGTCGCAAGGAAAAGGCTAGCGGATAGGAGAAAGGAATGGATGTCTGTGTCAAACCAATCTTAGGATTTTTTACCCATGATGATGAAGAATGCTTTACACAACGGTTTCCCCTAAAAACTAAAGTAACAATAATCTTGAGCTCGGAGACCTTTCCCACTTTTTACGGAGTAAAACTTTGTGCGCACAATCCATTGAGTTTTATGCATTTAACGCATGAATAAGACTAATAAAATCAGCATTATGAATAAGAAAATATAATGGAAATTGCTGCCAACGCTTCAATGGCCTTCTCTGCCATCGTCTTCAGGGCGAATGATAGACCTGGTTATTGCCGGGCTTATATACACCGTTGGGGAGGTCAAGTCGGCTGTGATTGGTCAGTTTTTTTTAGGTTTCTTTCCTCCTCTCAGCTTACTCATTCTTTTTATCATGGCGTTCCACGATTTGCTGAGGTTGAAACCCGCGTCCCTATTCATTTTATTATTTGTGATTCGTACTTCGATGGCCTCTTTTGTAAGACGATCCCAATATCCCTTTGCATTGCAGAGGATTTTTGTTCCATTGAACTTGATGGTATGATTGTATTTAATGCAGTGGTCGGTTACGGCAGATTTCTCTGAGTATCCCAGCCTTTGCATCGTTTTTGTTCTGATATCCTGATTACAATTGTTCTTCCGATTTCCCCGATATAGTTATCTCCGCATTCACAGGGTATTTGGTAGACGCCAGAGGTCTTGAGTCCCATTTTGTCTTTAATCTTCACAAGTTGGCTCCGTAGTTTTTCTGGTGGCTTGTGAATTGTCTCAATGCTGCGTTTAATCAACAGCATTCGCCGTGAAAGCACCAAATCCTTCTTCAAGAAAATATAAATTAAATATAAGGGCCTTGTTATCCTCCTCCCTGGATATCTTGAAAGGTTTATCCTACCCTAAGGTGGAAGATGTGGGTTAGCAGGACTGATGGCAGACGTCCCATAGAGAGTTCAACCTGTCTCATCTATCACCTTCCACATACCCTTCAACCTCCGTATCTTCAAAGGACTCCTCGTGAAGCGAACTGCTTTCCCTAGCGCAAACTCGGAAGCGTGGATTTCATTCTCGTCAATCCACATTCCCCCTCGGCGCAAAAATATAAATTTCAAATATCTGAATCCCGTGGGACAAAGAAGTTCACTATGATTTCCCGGCCTTTAAAGCCGCGATCAATCTTCTATATTATTTCTACTGTATAGAAACCTTTTCTCAACTTATACGCAACCAAACTCTACAAATGAGGTACCGAAATGCACAGAATTTATCAGAGAACATGCGACGGCATTTCTTACTTCCTAAATATTGCTATTGTTTCCTAAAATTGGTTTTTAAAGAAAAAAAACGGTAAATATTCCTGACGTTAACGGCGCACAAACTGATACATTTGTTCATTTGCAACAATATCTCGCATTCTTTAAATAACTTTTATCAAAATTCGGCTGATTCCACATTCAAGTCTCCTGTTGATACGTATGTATGAGTCATCACGTGCGTTTAACAGAGGATAGTGTAATTACTTCCAATGTTGTGTTTAAAGAGGTCCTCTGACCTCAATTTGTACATGAACATCCCAATTAAATTTGTACACAAGACCCTGCCTTTTTTTCTACATTTTAAAATGAGAAACGCGCCTATCCGTCTGTGGACCTGCATTGAAACGAGCGGGGGAAGCCCGCTGGGAGCGGGCGCAGTTTTCTCTATTCATAGTGGTACACTGGATTGATGAGCATATGGTTTCATCGTGGCACAGAACCATATGCATTATGATTTTAGGAACGATCACGGGCGCACGCTAAACGTGAATCGACGTCACCCGCAGGTACATTTTAAAAGTATTTTTCGCACGAAACTATCCAAAACTTCGATGACAGAAGTATTATGGGTAACTGAATAAGGTAGGTAGGAACTTAAAAGTCTCCGGAGGATGAGCGCAGCTCCAAGCGAGTGACTGGCTAAGCTATAAAATCAGTCCCGTCTTTTTTTTCATCATACCTTGTACAAATATTATAAAATACTTATTTAAAATACATTTGTATTTTGTAGATGGTATTTCAAATACACGACCTGAATGTATATTTTATTATGTGCTTCAAATACAGATTTTTTAATGTTCCCATTCTAGAATAAAAAATACATTTGTCAAATACTTTTGAAGTAGCTATGATAATATTTCTGTAACATCATGCTTCAGAGATTAATTCGTTTTCGTTAATATCGTTTACTTCACGTTTGCAACAATTCTGTAACGTTCCAAGGCAGGTTATATTTTTTCAAGACCTCTTAGTTTCCAAAAAATGTATTTGGTATTTTAAAACACTATTTTGCACTTGGTTTTAAAAATATACAAGTCAAAGGTATTTTGCAAATTGGGTTGCAAAAAAAATTTGGAGCGGTATTTTGTACTTCAAATACTCATCGGTCTGTATTTTCCCAGCCCTGTATCATACCGTGGGCGAATAGTTTTTTAAAATCTTTGGTCAATTGTCCGGAACTCAAGATTCATGGAAAATATACCGAAAGAGTAATTCATGCAATAAATTTTTCTCCAAGCACATGGCGCGGGAACATCCTTTTAACGGCAATCGCCAAGATCGCACTTGCTCCCGTTAAGTACATGCCTCATTTCTACGTTAGAATTATTGTCTTCCTCGCGAACACGGAGCCTATCGTCTCGACTTTGACGGAAGGCTCCGTCGTGACTAAGGGATTCTGGAATCCGTCCATGAATGGCCATGACTGGCTGCGCGGTCGGGAAGACCCTCAAGGACAGATAACTGCACTCTCCGTTCGGAATGCGATGAAAAAGCAGCGATGACGCGAAATCGGCAACAGGAAGTGGAGCAGACGGGAATAAATAAGTGGCTCCTGCCGCAAAACGAAGAGCACGCTGCATATCTCTACCACTGGGCGGGGTCCTTCGCCCATAACAGCGAGTCGTTGAAAAGAAAAAAAACGAGAGGTACCATTTCGCGCTCGTCCGGCCACACCTTGAATATGCAGCGGACATATGGGATCCCGCGCGGAAAGACTTGATTGGTGGACTTAATAAAATACAAACGAAAGCCGCGTGATTCCTCAAACACTGCTACGGGCGAACAAAAAGCCTAACACAAACGATTGAAATTGATATGTCAGTGAAACGAAACCCTGTCATGCATAAATATTTATACAGCGTAGTTGAAAATACAAGATCGTTTAAAGATGGCAATATCAGCATATGCGCTACTTTATTCATGAATCCATGTATAGAAATAATATTAGAAGCCACCTAATAATTAATTATTACTAATTACGTTTAAGAGAGGTAATATTTCGGGCTCGTCCGGACACATCTTGAATATGCAGCGAGCATAAAGGATCAGGCGTAGAAAGACATCCCTGACCGTAATCAAATACAAAGGAAAACTCCGCGATTCCTCAAAAGCTGCTACGGGCGAACAGAAAGCTTGGCGCAAACGATTTAAATTGATATGTCAGTGAAACGAAACCCTGCCATGCGTAAATATTTACATTGCGCGGTTGAAAATACAAGATCGTTTACAATATCGGCATATTCGCTGCTTTATTCATGAATCCAGTTATAGAAATAATATTAGAAGCCATCTTAGAATTAGTTATCACTATCAGAATCTCTTATTACAATTAAGAGTGGTAATCTTTCGGGCTAGTCCGGAAACACCTTGAATATGCAGCGATCATAAGGACCCGGCGCAGAAAAACTTAATTCGTGGACTTAATTAAATAAAATGGATAGCTGCGCGATTCGTCAAAAACTGCTAAGGGCGTACAGACAGCAGCACGCATTTTTATTTTTCAAAAGCTGGTGTCCTAACATCCCCCGCCACACGCCTTTGAGATGACTTGCGGGGAAGTACTTAGATGTAGATGTCCTTTTCCCATTCATAAGACGCAGATTAAGTCTTCGATATAAAATGCATCCGATGCGGTAAGCAAATTGCGTATATCCAGAAATTTTCAATGATCATTGTTACTGTTAAGTGGAGGAAGCGACTACCTGGACAATTCCTTGCCGAGAAACAACTCCGTAGAGGGCGAAAAAGAAATCCTCAAAGCCTTCGTAGAGGCAAAACCAACTTTCCGTGAAGGAGCCCGGCGCGAAAGGGTTAAAACTGAGGAGCTAAAATGAGGCATAGAAATGTATATGTTAGATGTTGTTTATGGCGATAAATTGACGTCGAGAAATCCAAAACAGCCTAAGTCCACAGAGAGAAGGTTAGAGACAAACCACTTTGGCCGTATATCTTCAAAGTTACCAAAGCCATTACTAAAACTTTTGCCAATGAAGAAATACATTGCTGCAACTATTATTCATTTGAAGAGAATAGTACCCCTATAGCCCAAATATAACACATAAAAGCTGTTCATCTGAAATACCTGCTAAATGGACATTGTAGTGCGTAGGAAATTGTCAGTTGAGATGCTAGTACGTTCAAATCCATCCGAATAACAGCGCCTGCATAAAATCAGTGGTTAGCCCATTTTTGGACTAATGACCTGTCAAACTTCAACATTATCAAAACATCACTTACTTAAAACTGAAACTTTATAGCAGAAATACCACGTTCATCACCTAAGTAATAAATCATTTATATTTGTTTCGGATTACATATTTTGTTCTTCGTACTAAATTCTAAGTTACTTTTCAGGAGACAAGATGGTGTGATTTTCATACGTCACTGTTACGTCATGAAGATTGATATTTTCCACCAAGAATTCCACGGCACCACAAATTTTTAGGAGATTTAATTTTTTCTATTTTACAATGACGATATATATTATATGAATTTATTTAATTCTCTTAATTCTCTTAATCTTTTGCAATAAGCATCAGCTATAATCGAATGAAAGTAGACACCCCAGAAGAGCACTTTTTAGGGGAGGTTGCTATCCGATAGGGGGCAGCACAGACAAACAAATTTGT
Source organism: Ischnura elegans (assembly GCF_921293095.1). Taxonomy (NCBI): domain Eukaryota; kingdom Metazoa; phylum Arthropoda; class Insecta; order Odonata; family Coenagrionidae; genus Ischnura; species Ischnura elegans. The sequence continues at coordinate 79,325,557 of NC_060254.1, read as the reverse complement.
CAAAGCATCAAGGTGATTTTATGCACAGAAAAGTGTTCATTATTACAAAAATATCAAAATCAGTGCACAATAACAACAAAATAGAAGTCATAACAAAAAAATTATGGCACTTAAATACTGTAATAGCTTATTTAATCGTTGCCTAGCCAGGAGTAAAAAAAAAACGCTTTCAATTTTCTATTAACAGAGGGAAATATATTCCACGTCTTCAACCCTGAGACTAATCTCATTGCCAACCGATAAAATCCACGAGAAAATATGCATAACGACGAATACCACTACAAATGCAATCGGAATAAGTCTTCCTATCGCTCAACGTCCATCGATATCTGAACACAAGAAGTAGAACACTTTCAAATATTGATTCAAGGAGACTCAAGCATCAAAAGCAGGGCCCCTTTCGACTTAATTAGAAAGGAGAATCTTCGAGACGTGGTGATTAGATTTGTCCCTCTCACTAGCTTCGTTAGAAATGTCATTTATTCCTCTTCTCCACCTTATATGTACCTACCTTTGAGAGCTCTACAAAGCAACGATGAAAGTGGAAGAGATGGCGTGAGTCAGGACGTAAGGAGGGGAGACTACTAATGAAAAGTCAACACCACGGAGTGCTCAGAAAAAGGTGTTACTTCAACAATGGCGATTCTAAGATTCCTTGACCCTTAAGACAGTTTGAAGCTGGGTATCAGCATTGGCGAATGCCATTCAGAAAATATAGGCTCGAAACATATTCACACTCTTTTGTTTAGAGGCTACATTACGCAATTGAAGATGATTATATAATTAATATATTTTTCTAATACACCTTTCGTTTAAAAATACGGACCACTTGTAAAAAATCTTTACCTCACCTCACGTATTAAGCCAATCGAAACTCAGGTTTTTGCGAAGTCGTGGTCGTCCCAAAGGTAGCTTTCCTCTTGGTAAACCTTCTGATACAGCTTTTATCATTGTGGTATGTTCATTCCTCAATACGTGGATTGACCGCCTCAGTCTTCTACTTTAGATCTGTGCTACTATATCTGGGCCTTTGCTCTCGTAGTTCTTTGTTGGTTCATATCCCACATAAAATCTTTCGTTACTAAGTTTTCTTTGATATTTTACTAATACTTATAACACTAATTTTTAACATAACGCGACCGGGGTTTCGATGAGTAATCATCATCTTCAGGCGTATATTATTATGTGCTTATCTTATTGTTGTTACCTAGTTACGTAACGGAGGAAGAGATGAATTTTAGAACGGACGCCAGGATAAGAGAAAAGGATGGGTAAAGATATCCGTTTATCAGACTGCTGTCCTGACTTTAAATAATTTATAAAGTTTCCAACTGATCTCTAGAGTCCAATTCACGGCGGTCGTTGCATAATTTTAAAATATTCATTTTAAAATCGCTCTCATGGCAGTTGCATGTTAAGTGTCTAGCAAAATTACTTTTATCATCTTTGTTATTTTTGTAAGTACTTAAATTTCCTTTCTTCCTGACTTCGAAGCTTAAGTTAGTGATTTTTTTTCTTTCGGTACTGATAAAACGATGTTAGGGTTCATATCTTAAAGAATGGAGGACTATGGCAACCTACTAGGTGGAGGATTTTGTGACTGCTTGAAATATAGGGGGAAGTCTTGGGACACAGGATGAATGAATGCAACAATATTATGAAGCATAATTCGTGCGATGGGGAGGATAGCAGCCGTTAGGGTGGATCGCTTGGCGACTGACCCGAGCATCCAGGGTTCAAATGCCGGAAGATGCCCGAGAACACCTCGAACTAAAATTACACTGTTCTGCAAAAATATAGTTAAAAAAATTCCTGGCTACAATTTAGGGTGTTTCTGGCTAATTTTGGGTCACTGAATCCGAAAATGACCTCCGTTTTTTTCTATCACCCTCCATTTTTACGAGCAACCCCCGAAATTGGGGAAAACAACCCCTTATCTAAACTTATCGCTTTTCAAGGGACTTTTACTAATGTTATCTGCTTCTAACTGAAAAAAAACTGACTTTTTAAGGCTATCAGGGCCAAGAGAGATACAAAATTTACTGGGGTTGAAAAGATTTAGGGGATGAATATTGAAAAAAAAACTTCAAAAAACATTAAAATAACCAATTTTCTTCGTTTTTTATGACATATGATATGATAGCTAATGGAAAAGTTTTTAAGGGATGAATACACTGTTCACCAGGATTAATATAACATAAAACGTAAGAGGGGAAGGGGGGTATACGAGTGGTATAGGAGGGGGTCTAGGATGTGGTTTAAAGAGCTGCCACAAAAATCTGGAATATGGGTTTCCTTTAAAACAGTGGCATGTCCAACAGGAACCGAAGGTAAATCGTGGCCGTTGTTCAGTAAAAAATAATTATCGATATGTTAGGTGGCCTCGGTGAGGGTCTACCATGAACTCGGCTTTTTGATCTACCCCTGCAGCTTAATTTGAGATGAACTCTATTCTTACCTATCATGAGAGGTTCTACGGGTTGAATCAATGAGTGAGCAAGCGTAGAGGATTTATTACACACAATTAACCCTTTTAGTGCGGTGCACCGATATATCGGCTTTTACCGCTCGGCTGAAAAGTGCCGCGCACCGATATATCGGCCTTTACGTTATTGTTGTTAAATTTGAGGACATTGAAATAAAAAAAACTTATATATCAGTAAATGTATCAAAATATTGTGATTATTGTCCAATTTAATGTCATTAATTAAACAAACCGCTCATAGATATCTAAAAAATTAACTAAGTATATAATGTTTATTTTCCTAGTTGCTACATTTTATTAAAATACCCTCCTCCACATTTTTCAACTGTACCCCAGATACCCCGAAGAAGGATAGCCCTATAAGGGTTAAATATAATTGATATTTTTCTTGGTTATCAATCAATATTTCTCCATTTATATCTTTAAAAAAATTTAACGTGAAAATTAATAGATACTTAGAATTTGAGGGGATCACGTTTTCGCTATGTTAAGCTAGAGCGCTGGGATTAAGTCTGAAGCAAAGATAGTAAATATTAGCACGAATCTATGAGAAGTCAAAGCTCGCCGCATAGCCACCTTGGATTTCAATGAAATTTTTATAGAACAGACTAGCAGCGACAACCTGCCAGTTCTATACCCAGGTTGACTTACCTTTCATAGTGTTGCACCTCTTGTTGGTTGCTATAGTTTTGTACAGGACCACTGCAGTGAGGAGGCAGGTATTAATTGTGGTTTGCCACAGTGTGCCTCCCAGTTTTATGGGCAGGCTGTTTTCGGTTCGTTTTCGCACGTTTTTTGCCCGCAACTTCACGCAATGTCAAGCTAGAGCGCTGGGAGTAAGTCTAAAGCAAAGATTCTGCGTCGTAGGCACCAAACCCCATCCCTGTAGCATTTGGTACGACTGAGATAGGCCCTAAAGTGTGACTGCGCAAAATTCAGACAAACTGACACGCTATAAACTTTATATGTATGTTAGGATGCACACGCACTCAATGAATAAAAAAGTTATGTATTCAAATCTTACAATGCATTCACACTTTAATGAAATACCGCAATAGTATTTTCAGTGACTCCTTCGCAACATATACGAGACATATCGCACTAGTTGCGTAAAATAAAATAATGAAGGTGAAGCATCGCGATTTATTTACACTATCAACAAGGGGAAACTAATCAGGCACGGACAATTTTAATGCAAAAGTGAAATTATTGGAAAATGGATAACAATTTTTGCCTCAGGCATTCGTTAATAATTTTTCCTAAGGATATCCCAAGAGCAATTTACTAAATTTTCCAAATTCATTTCAATATTTCGGAATAATTGAAAACGTGTTCCCAGGATATCAATGCAGCTGGCCACAACGCCAATATCCTGGGCTAAGTTTTCATACCATAACTGGTGTCATTTCCTTCATATAATACAAATTAATTTCCTTTTCAGCCTCCAGCTTTACGGAAAACGTGCGTCACGCATTAACTATCGAGCATATTAAATATAAATATATCCTCATGAAATACAAGGAAACTTTTTTTTAATAATATAAAAATAATGTTAATATTGTGCCGGCACAAAATGTAGTTGCCTTCTCGCTTCTTTTAAAATTATTCATTTTATCTTTACATGCGCTAGCGTTGTAAAAATAGAGTAACACTGCCCGCCAACGAAAATAAATAAAAACTACTCGGTAAAACTAAAATCCCTCATTGGTAGTTCAACTACGCTATAATTTAATACGTACTGGGTACAATTTTTTGTCATTTTTCCGGGTCAGGAGATGTAGAAATAGGAAAAATAAATCTTTAGGCAAGTTAATTAATAACGAGGCGGTGATGATATGTAATTGTTGAAGATTTACAATAATATTAATTTGAATTATATCTCTCACGGCATAGTTAAAAATGATTTATGAGCAACTAACACGATTCTTCATATTATTTGCTTGTTTGAGCCATTAGGTCCTTAGACGACAGAAAGCTACCAAAATGAAGCGTAGAAAGTGATTATGATGGTTTTGTAATTTAAACTAATGAGGTCATAGCGCGATAAAATGTTCAAAAAGTCGTTCAAAGAGCTCATTTACGGTTGAATAGCGGCTACTAATGAGTATTAACGATCACGCTCAAGTTTCCACGGGCTAAAAGATAGATTCTGCTTTAAAGCCAACATCAGAGGGTTTCTTTCAGATTCATAAGAGCAATTGTAATCAGCTTAAGAGCATCGTACTAGCAAAGTTGCGTATTTTCGTCTTATCTAATAGTCTCTCTCTCTCCATCTCTGAAACTTGTGCAGTCACTGGTTAATTTTTGTATTTACCTCTTGTTATCTTGCTCTAACAAGGAAAATTTCAATAAAATGTGCATCATTTCGAAAAATATCCCTCGACAGTAAAAATATACCTACCTATTTAAATATCGCACACTGTTTCAGATAAAGACCACAGATCAAGGCGCGAAATCAAGCCATGGCAATTGGCAATATGCTGATAAAGGAGTAACATAAAACAACTGAAGCAATTCTATCCGGTGAATTATTTGCGTGGAGTCTTCTCGACATTTCCACCGGAGAGGACTTCACGCAAATAATTCAAACGAATAATAATGTATAAATTACAATAATTGTAATAAATTCCAATATGTTAAAATGAAAAGAGAAATTTATTGCTGTATTATCATTCAGTCATTGTATTGAAGCATCAGACAATTTTTCCTTCCAAAACCTTTTTATTACTTTGAAAATACAATTTCTTTCCTGGTTTCCTTCCTTCAAGATCTTTTGTTAATGGCTTCCTTCACAACAATTTTCTCTCCTCCAACAACATCTATTTGGCAACTTTCCATCGCTTATAATTCCACATAATCATCAAATTCAACACGAATTTTAAATCAGTAGAAGTATTCATTGACCATAAACATAAATATCAAACGTTACAGTATTGTTGTATTATCTATTGACTATTCACACTAGATGCACGCGTTATTCAGGAGGTTTGAGTTGTATTTTTTATTACGTTTAATTTATTTGTTGTTTATGCAAATGCATTATTTTGGATATTCATTAAACCATGTCAAAAGAGCTAATGAATCCACGAAAATAAAATATTGCAGAGTTCCCACTCAATCTAAAATATAAAATTCACTGTTTTTTCCAGGATTTCACGATCTAACTGTCTTCAAATTCACGGTTTGTAGATAAACCATTTTAGGCAGAAATATTGGTCACGTAACAATCATCTGCCGCACGTTAACTACAATTCAACATACGCGACAGACACCGTGAATGCAAACAATGAAAGTGCTATCTCTCCTGACGTCACATATCGTTTGCGCGGCCTCGGTGGCGGCGGGGTAACGTTCTCGCCTGCCAAACAAGAGGTAGCGGGTTCGAATCCCGCCTGGGTAGGTTTCCCCGATCCAGGGCATGGTCGTTTGTGTACGTTTTCTTGTTACATTTGTTGAACACCCCGGTGTAAAATGGCCAATAAGAGCTGTATCCGGTGGTTTGACAATTAAAAAAAAAGTCAGCTCCGGCTAAAGGTTGTGTGTGGGAAAATAGAGGGACCAGGGTACCAGGGAAGTTAAGAAGTGTCTGAATTTTCGCAAATGTTAATGAACACTTTGGTTACCAGTCTTCCGGCTTTGGTACATGCTTAAGGTCGATGTGTCATCAGGGCACAAGGACCAATAATTGCACTTCAAATATACGCGTCCAGATAAATCCGTGGCCATGTCTGCGCGTGACTGACCTTGAAATATGATCGAAATATCCATTTTTCTTTTTATCTGTCAATCGTAGTTCTACGATCATAAAATCAAGATTGAGAGATTTTTAAGGCTTCAGGACGAAAGTCACGGCTCTTTCCAGTTTTTTTCACAGTAAGGAAATTCAAGACTTATTCACGGTTTTAAGGTTTTAAAGGTTGATTGGGAACCCTGCATTATTTTATTTTTATTTTAATAAAGAGGTACACATACAGCAATACTGCCAATTTAAAGGGCACTTATAACAACGAATATTAAATAATTAAAGAATAATTATTTGTTACAAATTTAAGTAGAATAAAAAAGAAAAACAAACATTTATCCGGCTATCTAGTCATTTATGCGATAAATATGTTAATGCCCGATGAGTAAAATTTTTAAGTGTCTGACCAAACGGATCAAGTATTTATTCACTGGGTTGAGTATTTATTAAAAAGGAAAGCCTATGCAAAAGTGAACGCTTATCATTTTATGTTCACGATAGCATATATTCCTTAGTATTCCATCTCCGATCCTCTCTGAGCTTGCAACTCCACTCCACTTTCCCACACACACATACCATCACTCTTCTCCCAGAAACTTTTCTTGCACGCCCCGCCCTCTCGCACACAACCGAGCGGCCTCGCCGGCGAGATTCAAGTTACGCGGTTTCCGTGTGCGCCTTGCACGCGAGGAAGGATACGAGCCCCGCTTGATAGTTGTTCCGGCACCGTCGAGCTCCGTCGCTTCCGATGCACGGACGAGGGAAAGAAATAACAAAAAAATGTATACACACGGGAAGACAGGCGCCCGCCGCGGTGCGTGGGAGACACACTATAGTCTATTCACTTTATGTACGCGGGTGAGCTTTCGTGAGAGCCCGGTCACTCTCGGATGGCTTCGCTGATACGGGAGGGGTACTAACAAGAGAGAGAGGAGCGAACACAACGTTGCCAAATGTACGTAGCCGCCCATCTTTGCCACTAAAAACATGTGAGTCATAGCTGGCCACAAGTATTTTGGCCCCAGCGCCGAGACAATATGCCTACTCCTTTGGAAGGCATTGAGGATAATCCTTTCAAAGAAGCCCATGGCATTGTCAGCTACCGCGCTGAATGAGGTACCGTTGGTGAAAGGCATGCTTATACAAGGAGAACGCGTTAGGTTTGGCAACACTGCTCCACGAGCAGATTCACGATGTTCACTCGGCGGATGTCTGAGAGCGACTAACTGAGGCCACGCCTACTGTTTGCTGATTGGCAAAGGCAAAGTCACATGTCGAGAAACTTTCCCTCCCCTCATCTCCACTTGCTTTGGCCACACCAGCTCACCCGCAGAGATAAAATGAACAGAGTATAGGTAGTACATGCCAGGGGGACTCTAGTGAGCAAGCCAAGAGAACGCTACCACGGGTGTTTGTTGCGAGACAATATATTTTATCAAACCTTGGAAGATTTCAGGCTTTCCCGGAGGATAGATGAGCTCTTCTCAGGTATTTCACCGTGTCAAAAAATTACGAACCACAGATAAGTATTATTAATGGCAAATACAGATCATGTGAGCTTCTCTGTCTTTTCCTGCTTCGTGTTCCTATGCGCATGACGAGGTCGAGTGACCTATTTCAATATTTTATCCTCTGCCTTTATGTATCTAAGCGTTCTTTTATATTCAGACTCCCCTCTTCCATCAAATCTTGTTCAAAATATGTACCAAATTTTGATCCTTTTTTCATTCCTCATGTCTCTTACCATCTCTATAGTATGTTGAATTAAAACTTTTGGGCTATGTCGCCGCGTCAGATTTTGGGTGGCCCCAACGTTTCCCGACCGATGCTGGTCGCTTTCTCAAGGGAATCTGAAGAGGTGGGATTTAAAATTGGTATATATAGGTATACGTGTCAGGTGGTGGGGGGAGGGGAGTGAGAGGTTGGAGGAGTAGGTTGTCGATTATTTTTGCCGATTACGGGTTGCCAAGTACGGCTGATTTTAAGGCCAGCCGTACTTGGCAACCCGTAATCGGCAAAAATAATCGACAACCTACTCCTCCAACCTCTCACTCCCCTCCCCCCACCACCTGACACGTAAACCTATATATACCAATTTTAAATCCCACCTCTTCAGATTCCCTTGAGAAAGCGACCAGCATCGGTCGGGAAACGTTGGGGCCACCCAAAATCTGACGCGGCGACATAGCCCAAAAGTTTTAATTCAACATGACGAGCACCCGCGAAAGTTTTAACGAAGAATTATCTCTATAGTAATTTTTACCGTCGCAACAACCTATGAATACAACCATTTCTTTGTTCCTTATTTGAAATACTGTTGAATATTATTTTGTTCATTGTTGTTAACGTTTTGCTTGCTATTTTTTTAACTGTTTTCTTTTTTATTGTGAGTCTTCTCTAATTGGCCTTGTTCTGTTTTGGGACTGCATCAAATAAATAAATACGTAATAGTGAATTGGGTAGATAGGATTGCCTGTCCAAAAAAATTGTGGGAATTGTATATACATAATCAACATCAATAACATCACAATAATTTGTATCGGCGCTCGAGGCTTTACCGGTTTGATGGGTCGGATGAATTCTTCTAGGTTATTACACCAGGGCCCGAAAATTACGAAACCTAGGTAATACGTTACGTAGGGCAGATATTACCCAGGGCTGATAAGAGAAGCAATACTCTTTTACTTTACTATGATGAGGTCTAGAGGACCACGCGACGTCAAATACAAGGCTCTCCACTCTTCCCTCCCCTCGGCCACACAATTCCCTCCAATAGATGCACTGCACAGTGAATGGAATTCAGGAATTAGTTCTATCATGACCACAAAGCGCTACGCTCCAGATCGGAGGGGGATCGGGTTGGAGTGGTGGCTAGAGTGTTGGCTTCCCACCCGGCAGGCTCGGGTTCAAATCCCGGCAGTGGCAGAGAATTTTCAGAGACTGTCCGATCCCTGCTTGAGTGTTGGGTGGAGGACATTTCAAGCGCAACACTCCGTCCGTCAGATGGGACGTTAAGCCGTGATCCCCTTAGCACCTTTCGTTAAGAGCAGGCTAATGCCGACGCCGGGTTTCTCTCCACACTTCCTTCCATACCCTTCCCTCATGGCGCAAATGACCTCAGCTGTCGGTCGCCTCCTCCAAATACCATACCATCCAGATCGGACTCTTCCCTAGCCTTTTCTTTGCACTATTACCTAATGGCTGGATATGGTTGGCGAGGAGAGGCAGCTTTTAGATGAGATACGCAGGAGACAGAAGGTATGGATGGAGTTAGCGCTTAGTGGTGAGGGGATGTTGAAAATGGTGTTGGAGGGTAGAATGTTGGGGAAACGAGGAAGGGGAAGGAAAAGAATAGGATTTTTAGATAGATTAAAGGAGTTTAGGCCTTACAGTGAATTAAAGAAGGCAGTGCTGGAAGGAAAAGGAGATACTCCATAAAAACCTACCTTAATCGGTAGAATACTAATAATAATAATAATAATTACCTAATGATCATATCATAAACTCCTTCCTGTTCATGAACGCCTGTGTTTCGCTAAAGCATTCTCTCCTCGATGTCCTTACTGCTGTATGCGTTTTCTTCCATTCACGTCAATTTCAACCCGAAAAACCTGAAAAAATCTACGGAACTCTCAAATCTCGAACCGGATTTTCCGAAAAAATTACTTTCCTCTTCTTGAGGTCTCATTCCGTCTCTGTCTCCGCTCCCATGTGATCAGTGTCGTCTTCCGAAGCCATTTTTGCTCGTCGCACTCCCGGGGGTGGAGAGGCCCTCGCCGATGGGGTTGTCGCGACGCATGAACTCAAGGGGGAAGAAAGCCGTGATGAATTGTGGGCCCGTGGAAGGAAGTTCGCTCCCCCTCGTTTTCATCTTCCTTCGCTCTGCTATCTCCCTCGTACCATTGTCGATCTCTTGAGACGTCAAGGCGCCCTCCGGCACGCCTGAATAATGAATTAAGCGATTTCTGTTGGCATTCGGAGGATATAATCGCTTTAAAACGGCTCGGTAGCTCGGAATATTGGAATTCCAAATCGTCAATAAACAGACTGTTTCCGTTAGTGATGCGTCCGTATTATTTTCACGCGTTAATGTTAGTTATGAGGAAGTCTTAAGAAGAGTAGGAGAGAAGAGAAGCCTCATGAAAACCTCAACAAGAAGACGGAAAAGCCTCATAGGCCACATTTTGAGGCCTGATAAAGACATTCGTCTAGGGACAAGTGGATGGCAAGAACGGAAAAGGAATACCTCGAACTAAATATATGGAACGAGTAAAAAAGAACGTGAAAGAGAAGTGCGTAGGTGTGGAAATATTAGCAGATGGGATAATTGAGCGGAGAGCTGCGTCAAACAAATCTCAGGATTGTTGACCAGTGATGAAGATTATTTTCCTGCTTAAATGTTAGCATCTGAAATATTGCTTTCAACTTTGATATCTGATCGCTTGACACGAAACTATGGCAGTAACAGACGCAACAATATTTTTGTATTTTAATTGCCAAAATGGCCTTTTTTAATTTTTTTGGTGGTTTGATTAAAGCCCTTTTCATTTTTCGATTTTCTAATATTTTTGTGGATTTTCTATGATTTTTAAAATTTTCTTTTTGATATTATAACGTATCTTATTGATTTTTTAAAGTGATTTTTAAATATTTTATAAAAAAGAACGCAAGAAGGAAATACATACGAATGACTCATAGGCAAGTGATATGCTTAGGCAGTCGGTAAATTTTCAACGTAATTCCAAGTATTGATTAGTAGTGAGTTTTGTGTAGCTGTTAGTCGAGCGCCGAGAAGTGTTCGATCGAGGTTTTTGCCCATCTTATATAGGCCTTGGGTTTGGCTAGGTGCGTTCTGATTGGTCCGATTGGGTAAGAGTCTCTTCCAGGCGTTTGAGAGCGAATAGCAGTCCTCCCTGTTGAATGTGGATGTTTTCGCTATTTCGATAGCCTCTCGTCTCACCAGTACGTCGTCGCCTGCTACAACGCCGGCGAAACCGTCGTCATTAAGATAAATCGACGCGGAGGTCAACCCGAAAACCTTATTACGCATGCTGCACCACTCCGCGAAAGTCTCCATCAACATTTCAAGTAACTGGTCAATTTATTGAAAATGATAATTACGAAATTTACCATTGTATATCTTTACACATTATCCAAGAAAATCAATATTCATATCAAAATACAAATTGTATGACAAATAAACAATAATGTATTTTATGAAAAATTTCTCGGGATTCCCGCCGGGTATGGTATTGGGTTAATTCTCACCCAATTAACCCAATTATTAGATACCACACCCGGTGAGAATCCCGAGAAATTTTTCATCAATCTATACGCCGGGAAAACCTAAAATTTTACAATAATGTATTCCTCGTGTTCTCAAACAGGTTTGTTCAGTCAAACAGTTTTGGCCGACGTTTCTGAAAACGACTGGTCTTCCCTCTTCAACGTCGGACAATACGACTGAATTAACACAGTTGAGAACCCGAGAAGAATTCTTCAATATTATTCACCAGGAAAAGTTAAAATCGTATATTAAACAATAATGTAACTTATGACCCCAATCCCCCCAGGCGTATATAGTACCTGATAATAATGAACTCATTTATTGCTCTAGGAGTTTTAACTTCTTTGGAGCATAAAGATTGTTAAAGTGGTGAGCTATACAACTATCATAGTAAAATGGAATTAACATAGTAAAACTGGAAAAGAATAATTTATTTTTATAACAGAAAAAAAACATTAAACATACCAAGAAATAAATAACACATGAAGAAAGATTTGATGCTTTCCCGGCGAATGATGTGAGTAAACTTCTCTCGGGTTTCCCACCGGGTTAAAGGCTTCATAATGGCCGACGTTTCGAGCTCCGACTCGGCGCTCGTCATCAGGGCTACAGGATGACTCGGCGCTCATCATCCAGTAGCCCTGATGATGAGCGCCGAGTCGGAGCTCGAAACGTCGGCCATTATGAAGCCTTTAACCCGGTGGGAAACCCGAGAGAAGTTTACTCACAATAAATAACACAACCTTAAAAAAAGGAAATTTAGTTTAACAAATGAAACTATAACTAGATTACTACTTCTAACACAACAATAGGTATAAACACATGAATGAGCAGATAAATTATTATTGAATTACATGATCAGTGTTCATGGGTAGCAAGTAAGTAGGTGGGTGACGATCCTTTTCTTAAAAAGAATAGTATAGACCTATATGCTTATGCATCGGGCTGTTTCCAATATTGGCTTTGTTGAATTTTTTTATGAATACCAAATCCAGTTCATCTTTAAATTCCTTCCCCAGTATCCCATTCTCTTGCTGCCTTTTCTTGCCTGCAGCTCCAATTCGTCCATTCCATTCTGTTATTCTCTCCCCGCGGTGGTCCCGAGATCCTCTTCCGCCCCTCGCATCCTATCCTTAGGCCTATCCTCAGTCAAGTATGGAGGAAATGCAACGAAACGGAAATTTCGCATTTTTTCCCCATCTCACAGGAGTATTGCTGTTCGCGAGAAAGGATTCCAAGGTCAGGTTTTTTTTGCACCCTATTCCCCCCCTTTTACGCTGGCGAAGTGGAAAAATGTGAGTTTTTTCTTCAAAAATCTTCTTCCATTGAGAAAAATGACTGAACGGAATTCGTGTGGGTGAAGTTGACGCAACATAATCTCCGCCAATAAACGATCATTGTTGCAGGGGCAAATGTTAAAATTCATTGTTGCGGTATACATTATTTTCAATAATGCTATTCTGAGTCGGTTTACAGGCTTAAAATCGCGTTTTTATGGACCCTTTCTCGAAAAAGTAAATATTTTTACGTAAAAAAACATTGATAATACAGAATTTTTTTACTTTATATTCGTTTGGAAATTAACTTTTATTTATTTAAACTGTTCAAGAGTTTTGATTTCATGAATATATTTCATTTTAATTAGAATTTCTCCATTTTTTTGGCGTGTCCCATTTTTAGTACATTTTTAAAATAATCTTCAGCTGTAATCTTCCTATAAAATAAATAATAAACGACCAGTTCAAATGCAAAAGTAAATAATGAAATTGATTTAAAAGAATTTTTGTAACCTCTACTTGAGATAGTTGATAGCTAAAGTAGACCAAATTACCTCAGAATAACTTTAACTAGTGACCTTAAACGTAAGCATTCTACTTTTTGCTCGCTGGAAATATTAACTCCAGTCAGTTATTGTTTCAAATAAAAAAAATACTCAACTCTACTGGAATGATATTGCTCATAGACACCTACCGTGTTTTTTTGTTGACTCGCCATATAGACGAAAACCACATTTATAAAATGCCCACTACTACAATTTACCCTGATTATAATGAAGGACGATATACGTTGTTCACGCATAGTTAATTTTCGTGTTATTATTTTCGTAGTGGAAGACATCTGCAACCAAATTGTGTGATGGAATAAAAGGTATGTTTACGCTCGGACTGCATCTGTAAACGCTCCAATGATTTTATTATATGGGTTAGATTTGGCTCAAATAATTTGCATGCAAAAGTCAAATTTCAGAAGTCAAAAATTGCAGAATATGTCAGCAAACAAACTTCAGGAAATTATCATCGAAATAACATCCTGGTCGTCGTTTAGACGCAGTAAAAGGTGAAAAGAGGCGGTTATCATTATGTTACAGAGAATCCGTTAGACAATAACAGAGAGCTTTACAGCAGAGATAATTCCAACCCTAATTTTAAAATATGCAATTTTCTTCTAAAAAAATTATGATATACTTTTCCATTGTTTCAAATATTAGCCGCTATTATACGAACGCTTTTTGATTTCCACAGAAGTGAGGCTTAGGAAAGTGAGGCGAGAAAATGGGAAAAGAGAGATTTGATTGGAGCGGTGGCTTGAGTGCTAGCTTCCCTCCCCGTGGGCTTGGGTTCAATTCCCATCGGTTGCAGAGATTTTCCAGTGATTTCCCGATCCCTGATGAAGTACTTTGAGGACAAAAATTCATGCACAGCACTCCGTCCGTCGGATGGGACGTTAGCTGAGGTCCCCTTGGCACCTTTCTTCAAGAGTTGGCTTATGCAAACGGCGGGTTTTTCTCCACCCTTTCCCCTCACGGAATATGATCTTAGCTACCAGTCTACCCCTCCATATACCATACCAACGTACAGTCAAGTATAGACACATATCTAGACTACATGATGTCGCTCTTTCCTACGACAATAAAGGATAATAAACAGATTTAAGTATACCGGGACTATCCAAATGCATACATATTTTTCCATTTACTGGTTACTGGTTTCGATCTGTTGGACCTTGTTTTCCTATTGGCATCTAATTAATTTAATGCAGTTGCATGGATATGTTACCACGTTAAGCCGTGGTCGTCTTAGCGTTTTTCTTTAAGATGGGGATGTGTCGATTCCACTATTTTTAATTCCGATTCTTTCACATCGATTCCCGGTTCTCGAATCCCATTCCATCGATTCTTATTCATACTAACAGGTGGGATACTGATTTGTCAGTAGCATTGCTGTCAATGAAATTAAAGAATAGAATGGGATAAAGTAAGAAAGACTATCAAGTGGCCTAAAAAGTGAAATTATTAAAAATAGCAAATTGATGTTTTAGTAATATATTCCCAGCATTAATAAATTACTAATCACTTTTACTGTTTCAGACATAAATTGCTAAATTAATAATGTGTACAATGAACAATGGGTCACGTGTTTTGCGGCCTTTATTCCCCAAGTTTATAGTCTATTTTCAAAATATTTATCTTCCTGGAATCGATGGAATCGGAACCGACTTCAGGCGATCGATTCTCGATTCCGTTCCTGAGAATCGGTGGAACCGATTATCAAAATTTGGAATCGACTTATCCCTACTTTAAGAGTAGAATTATGCCGACGCCGGGTTTCTCTCCACCCTTCCTTCCATCCTTTGCCCTACCATCTTGACGAAAATGAGTGTTTCGAAGGAACTAGTTATAATATTTGGAACATTTTTTTCTTCTTTTTTTTTGAAAATTTCATAACGGAACTCATTTGCAATATTTTCCAGTTGGTTCATTGCTTACAACGAGTAAGTGAGAAGATTTCATGATTCTATGTTTCTATTTATCATATGCTTATATTTACTTATGATAGTTGTACAATAAATAGTTTTTGTTCTCAGAAGACATTATACCCTGAGCGATAAATATATTTCTGAATCTTAAAATTACCTTAGCTGTCGATCATTTCCTCGCAATAACATGACAGAAAGGAAAACTGGAAGCTAATCCCTCTTAAATCGTACCTATTAACCCATAACCAGTGACGTGAAATATTTGATACACTAACAGTGACGTGCGGTCTGGGAGACCGCAATAAAACAAAAATTAATAAAACATTGCAAAGTCATTTTTATTGCTTATTTTCATGTTTCATTGACTTCTCAACTATTATAAATCTCATATTTAATATTATGCATTCCCAATACGAACCAAATTTTTCAGTAAAAATTGTTATTTGAAACAGGATAAAAAAACTGATACCAAAAACACTTGAGTTATTATTTTTATTATGGTCCTTTTTAATTAAAAACTTAATTATCCACGTTATGCAACTTAATATTCTTCCTTTAAAATCGTTCGTTATTATTATTATTCTTGAAAAGTCACTAGGTATTGTATTTAATAACTTTTTGAATCATTTCCACCAGCATTATGCTTATCGTTTTTTTTTCAATTTAGTGACGTGTGGTCTCACAGACCGCTACTCAAATTCAGTTGAACATTTTCAGAAATGAATAATAAGAACGTAAAATTTTAAGAGTGCTATGTCCTTAATATACAAAATTAAGACGCTCCCGAGGATTATAGAAACCTACCGTGTTTTTTTGTTGACTCGCCATATAGACGAAAACCACATTTATAAAATGTCCACTACTACAATTTACCCTGATTATCATGAAGGACGATATACGATGTTCACGCATAATTAATTTTCGTGTTATTATTTTCGTAGTGGAAGACATCTGCAACCAAATTGTGTGATGGAATAAAAGGTATCTTTACGCTCGGACTGAATCTGTAAATGCTCCAGTGATTTTATTATTCTATTTACCATGTAGTTTTGTCACAGGATTACCTGTTTACCAGGTATTGATATTTTGAAATATCAATTTTGAAAATATTCATAATTTTAGAAACGCAGCGGTCTCTCACACCGCACGTCGCCGTTTAAGGGTTAAAGGATTGCGCAGAATGTCCGAGGGTATGTGCGGTAATGCGGCCATATTAGCCACGGATTACGATGCACTGATCTCGCAGGGACCCTCAAGCGGAGTGGTCTCAATGCAGGTAGAGGTCATCGTGAGTACGCGTATCGATTGGTGCAAGGGTGATCACCTATATACGGGACCGGGGCGTGCTGCAGTCAGCGCGTCGGAGCCAAAGGAGAGTTTGATTCTGGGGGGAAGCGGGTGGAAAAATCTTCGGACACGAAAAAATTTCATAAGCTGGAGAGGTCAGGGTCGGCCCACCCAATTCACCAATGGACGCCCCCCTAAGTTCCGTAGGGTATTATAGACTTCTCCTGGTAAGAAGGCTTAACTCTCTTCATTACTTTTGACTTTTGTGAAGCGAGTTTTTCAATTCATACTCACCCCGTGATCCTACTCATATCATCAGGGGTACCAATTTCGTTTTTCGCGGTCAAGTTGATATGATATCGCATTAATTTCATTGTTATAACTCTAATTAAAGTAATAAAAAATGTGGTATTTGATTTGAAAAGAGGTCAGCATTTTCAATGCTCGGTCAAATCAAATTTGAGTTATATTATTAAGATTTTTTATGTAGGCACCTTAAATTCTTCTTTCCTTACGGTGGTCACTATTGAAAAAAACTATAAAATTTTGTTCAAATTTGAAATGATATCACTGTTACTCGCAACCCATGATATTTGATCAGATCGGAAAAATGACTCATTATCTGCACAGCGTGAGATTTGATGAGAAAATTTTCCCTAGTTTTCAAAATTTTTTCACAAAAAATGGTATAGATAGGGCCACTGAGTGCAGATTTTTACTCGAAAAATATTCCAAAACCATTTGCCTTCGCTATAAAACAGCACCCTCTCCTTCGTGATTCTGCATTTTGGTCATGGTAATAAATTCTCTGTGATTCAATAGAATACTCCTGTGCGACTGGACATTTTTCGAAACGTACCGTGTTCGTTACATAAAAAGTACGTAATTCAACCGTAAAATATTCAGTCATGTGAAGCGGAATCTCAGCATTTGCTTGTTTCTCAAATTTTAAAAATTTTCCTCGGTATTTCCTCAGGTGTGTAATTTTTTTCAAAATTCAGGCAAATGTAAACAACCTCTTTCAGCCCTTATTATTTCAAGACGACGCGACGCACAACAAGCAATACGCGACGAAAAAAGATAAAATTCAACCGGGCGGGAGACACTCTCCATCTTATGGTTTTCTTGTAGATAATATTGCCTATGATACCCTCGCTGGACAAAAATAAAATGGTAGGAATTGAAAACACATCATCATTATCATTGGTCAACAATCCTAAGATTGGTTTGACGCAGCTCCACACTCAATTCTCCGGCCAGCTAATCTTCTCACACCTCCGTATTTCTTCTCTGTCACATCCTACTTAACCCGTTCATTTATTTCTTTCAAGGCCTTCTATTTTCGTAATTGCCATCCACTAGACCCTCGACGAGTCTTCATCGAGCCAACATGTCCCAAGAAATGGCAGATTACATTTTACGCGACATTATCTTCTTCTTTCGCTGAATTCCATTCAATTATTTTAATTTTCCCGGCGAAAATATAAATGCGCGATATGAACATGATACCTACCGGATCATATGATGGCTTACAAATTTTGTCTTACAATTATTTCAATAAGTGTCCAATTCTATGAGAGATTTTGGACACGTGCCATGAAAGAAGCTAATTAGCAATTAATTTTTTAAATAAAATAATCAGAGAACAAATACAAGAATTATTTTGTCCCCTGACACCGATGAAAGGAGAACGTGAAACGAACTAAGGAACAGAGAATGCGGAGGAATTTAGAGAATAAAAAATTGAAACAATAGGTGGACACTTGAGATAGACATAGGTGAAACTAGCCAGATGTCTGAATAAGTTTCACCTAAAATTCTACTTTATAAAAGGATCATCCTATTTCAAGCAAAAAATGCTGAGTCTTATATTGTCATGAAATAATGCATGAGCAGCTACAAAGAAAAGACACACGAAGATATCGTGCAGTCAACTTATTTTAATTTCAAAACTACCACACGTGCTTCGACTGCAGTTATTATCGGGTACACTGTTGCAGTACCAACATCAGAATTTAAAAAGGTATATATATATTTTGTAAGTCTGCTATGTTCCTAACAAAACATGACGTACCTATATATATTTTTTCTGAATGAATCTAGCACTGGTATCTTTCTGGATCTACTGAATTGAGATAGCCATCGCAGAAGATAAAAACTACTCCACAAACCACTGATAATGAACCTTAAAATGAAAGCTATGAATACATAAGCGTATAAATTCAATGATATTCCTTTCTAATAAAGAACTGTGCCTGATGACGACTGGGAACAGTTGAAACAATTGATGTAGATTACTTGAAATAAGAAGACGCAATAAGTAGACCATAAGAAGACCGCTTTATGATATCTTCGTATATCTTTTCACTATGCTGTTCTACGATATTTCTCTAGATAATGTTGCCTTAAATTATTAATTAGATTGCGGAAAGTAAATTAATCAAAACAAAGATTAAGAAAGTGAAAGAAAAAAAAAGAAAAAAAAGAAACATCATCAGCTTTAAACATTTCACCTTTTCGTACGATTTACAAGGCAGAGGATTTCAAGAAGCTCGCTCAAATACGATACCACACATGCAAGGGCTTGATCGCACGCATTTTGACGCGCTTATCAAATTAGCAAGAGGATATTTCTTCAGCATAGCCAAGGAACCAAAAAGGGAGGATCCCGACATTGATTCAACAACGTTGCCGTTCCTGCACGGGATCGCATTATTTCGGATGTGCTGCTTTTACGCATGGTTACTACGGGAACGCGTAATCGTCGAGAAAACCAAGCAAGTGGGAAAATTCCCTCTTTCTCAAGCTGACGGAACAATAGAATTAGCTGGAAAGGATTGATAGAGCTTCTGAAAAGGGGAGTTTGGAGGGTGTTGAATAGCACGCACGTGAATTCATGGAAACGAGATGGGTTTTAATTGAAGAAATCATGAACAAATAGATAGATCCCCTAATATAAACCTTCAGAATGGAACGAAGCACCAAGTCTCGCTGAAGGAAGTCCAAATACAATATTTGAAAATACAGAACAAAGTGATGCCTGCATAATATAATATGCAATGACTTACGTTGTGGGATAGTGCGCGCATATGAGAAAGCAATAGTTTCTCCGCTACAGTATAAATACAAAAAATTTAAGAAGGCCCAATACTTTTTGTTTGAAATTTAATATGTATCAAGTTACGCATGAATTATAACAAGATATTTACATTACAGTGATTATTACTCGTTTAAATTTTATGTATTATTACCAGTATTTTATGTTCATCACAAAACTGCAGGTATGCATTTATTGTAAGAATCTAGCACTGATATCTTTCCGTATTTAGTGCATTGGGATAGCTGACGCAGAAGATTGCACTTGAGCAAAACAATTGAAATGATGTCCTAAATTTAAGCCTGTAATTGTAAAATGACTTACCAAACCAATGATAAAGAACCTTCATATCAATGCTATGAATGCATTAGCGTAGAGATTTAATTAAGCGTAATAAAAAAGTATTTATAAAATTCGCATTTCAAATAAATACAGTGATTCTTAGTTGGATGAACGATGCATTTCGGAATGATAAATTTCAATCAGATCATTCTTACCTTTTCTGATTATTGTCTATCCTACTTTCAAAGCTAACGAGTGAATGCACAGTAAAGCTGCCATATTCAATATAATAACATAAAATATGCTTGTCAGAAGAATGTTCATGCATGAAAAGACATTTTCAAGACGAATGACTTCCTACAGGTTAAAGCGCAAGATTTTCTAGATTCAGGGAGTGAGTTCAAACGGAGTGCGTAAAACGATGACAAAAGCGAGAGCAAATCCAAGCAGCCCTTCTAACCTAACTTCTGCTGATGGAAATGGACGCGTTCCCACGAAATCTTTTTCTGAGCTAAAAACGCCATAATTGCTCCACAACAGAGGAAATTCTCGCAAGATCTTGGAGTTTGATTCTCATATAGAAATTCAGGAAAATGCCTGGAGCAGCAAATCTTTTGAAATGATTTGAATACCTCTCTCTGGAGCTTCCCATGGTATAATTGTTACCATATAAATTCATCAGAGCGTAAACTTGCCTATTTCAATCCAAGGAATCCTAAGTCATTACATACATTGCATTTGAGTTTCGCTCCAGGTTTTCTACTACCCTCAAAACTTGGAAGTTATAATTAGTTGATAAATAGCAAGTTAAAATTATTTCATGTCATTAAACGCACAAAAAAAACTATCCAAGAAGAAACAGCTTCTTTGAAGCAGCTATTCCAAGGATAGTCACAAAAAGTTTACTATTTTTTCTATTTCAAAACGGTACTTATTTGAAAGAAGCGCCGTATATAATCGTGCGCATTACGTGCACATTTTCCGGCGCTGCGTGACATCGATGAAGCTGCATTTTATACAACGACGGAATACAAAAGCTTATTGCTTGATGTGATAAGTGCCTTTATATACATTATCCATTTTTTTCTGTTAGTGAGTGATAAGCTCCCCCAGTGCCACCTATTGGTTACTCTTGTGGGCCAGGGTAAAGGGAGTTTTCTGTGCATAAAGCCCGCAGAAATCGTAGTACATGAAAGCGTCCTGATAGCGCAACTGGTATAGCACTGATAGGCATTCGGGAAGTCTGGGTTCGAGTCCCAGTCAGGCCGGATTTTTACCCTCTGATTTCTGGCTTTTTCCACTACCGCACCATTGTTACGTCTTTTTCCTATGATGTGTCCCTATCCCTTTATTTCCTAACCTGTGAATTTATTTGTATATTTAAGATGCATTATTATTAGAGATGCGTGAAAATCACAAATGCTCTCACACTCAATGCTATATAGATACGATGTGCGCAAATAAATGCGACATAGATGCGATGACTGGACGTTAATGATATTTTTACGCAAATTTGCCTTTTCGACGGCAAAATTCGCACATTTTGTGCCAAGCGTAGTTTAAATGCTCCGCCGACACTCAACGTTTAAAGCATGTGAGCGACTAGCCAGCTGCTAGTTGGCTGGGACTCTACGTGGCCGAGAACTACAACTGGGTGCGTGCAAGCTACACCTCCGACACTCTATGTCTTATTCCTTAATTTATTATTGTTCTACAACATAATTAAAAATATTCTGTATTTTGTCATATAACTGTGTTTCACTGCATTTTATCGTCATCTACCTCATTATGAAAATAAAAAAAATTGACGCTACAAAATTCGATAAACTGTTATTGAAAGTGAGATAAATAAAAAATGAAAGTGTGTTTTTCACGTATCTCAAATTATTATTATTACTATATTTAAAATTTTTATATTTAATACTTATATAAATTATATTTAATAAGTACGGAAATTATGTGGAAAGGTTGTATGAAGTGGAGATTTTATGTAATAATTAAATTGTCACCAAAAATTAACTGTTTCTTTTTAATAGATTTCAATACAGAACATACCTTAAAAAGAAACGCGCCAAGAACTTATAATCGCGCATATTATCTTCACGTTTTCCGACGCTGCGCCATATCGATGAGGTTGCATCGAGCTCTTTCCGCTCGCAAAAAGACACAGAAACGGCATTCGTGCTCGGCACGCCCTTGCGGTGACTTCGCGTGGTGAAACGTGGGCGTGTATGTACGCCACGAGAACGTGATCTCTTCGTTCGTTTCGTATCGCTGCCGCTGCCGGTGACCTCGCCATTTGGTTTTAAATGTTACATCCCCTCACTCTCCCAAGCGTATACTTTCGTCGCTGCAACCGTTCTCACCTCCCGCGATACGTTGCCCGATGCTTTGCCGAACAATAAGAGATCACAATACTAGCGATGTTAAAATATTTCTAGGAGTGTAGGTCAACGTATGTTATGCAAAAATGTTATAGCCAACGTTTCTGTTTATTTTAAACCATCATCAGGGCTTAACTTTATATCAATAAATATGTACAAAGTTAAGCCCTGATGATGGTTTAATATAAACAGAAGCGTTGGCTATAACTTTTTTGCATAATATACGTTGACCTACACTCCAAGAAATATTTTAACATGAATTAAACGAGGTCAAGATAAGGAAAAAGAATAAATACTAGCGATGATTTACCTCTAGAATGGCGTGACTCGGACAAGGAAAAATAGACTCTGCATGTGTAATTAACGTTGTTTATAGTTAATTAATTAATGTAGGTCGCATGGCGTCCACAAGACAACAGACCATTTTCTTTTTTTGCCCACATTGTATTTTCATAATTAGGAAACTCATATTCATTGTATTCATTATTATTTTATGATTCTGAAATAGTAATCAATATGATCATATTTTTCGTCACATTTAAGGAATTAATTTTTATATTTTTTTATTTTCGGAGTCTGGTAGACGCCACGCGACAATTTGAGTTAGGTACGATACGTTACATACTAATAGCTTCGTAATAATCATAGCAAAGTTTTTAAATACGTTTATAATTTAAACTAGCAACTATTTAAAGCATTTTTTTTTAAGCATTAAAATTTTTTTTCTGTAATTAATTCAACACCTGAATAAAACTATTCATCATCACTGGTCAACAATCCTAGGATTGGTTTGACGCAGCTCTCCGCTCAGTTCTCCTATCAGCTAATCTTTTCATACCTACGTATTCCTTCTCTTTCACATCCTTCTTTACTTGTTCCATATATTTTGCTCGAGGTCTTCTTTTTCGGTTCTTGCCTTCCACTTGTCCTTCGACGATTGTCTTCATCAGACCATCATGTCTCAAGATGTGGCCTATAAGGTTGTTCCGTCTTCTTGTTAAGGTTTTCATGAGGCTTCTCTTCTCTCCTACTCTTCTTAGGACTTCCTCGTTACTAACTCGGTCGATTCAAATAAAACTATTATTGCGAAGATTTACTATGGTTCTCACATTATTTAAGTGAACTTTGGCGCTTGATACACCGTTTTCCCGTGTGCGACATAAGTTTATGGTGGCTTATTACATTTATGTAGATGCATGGCATTAACCGAAAAGATACACATGCCATTTTTATGGTTACATCGAATTACAACTTTCCAATTTGAAAGGAGATATTCGGTGCAATTTCAACTGATTGCACAATCAATATAAGTTGTCTCCAAAATCAATTATAGGTACTCCCTGTAGTCAAAATTATTTGTTAGGTTATAAGAAAAATCCGTACTGCGAAAAATATGTTTGCATTTACTGTTCAAATTATGTATGTTGATATAATTTCGATGAAATAAACTGTAAGAAACGTCAAAAGAAGTAGTATTCAATCTTTAATTAATATAAATATCTCCATCATTATTATGCGTATATTTGTTGTCCATGCATGAAATTAATTATTCAATGAATATTCACTGTAGTTAAAACAGTTATTTCTACTTTAATGCATTTTGGTTTAATAATAATAATAATAATAATAATGATGATGGTTAGTATCTTGGAGTGTAGGTCTTCAAAAAGAAGAAGGTCGTCGCAGTATGTTCATATACCCTGAAGAAGGCATAAAAAATATATCGAAACGTTGGCCAAATATTTTGCACTCAATTCTTAAATAAATCTTACATCAAAGATACTAATTAACGTTAAGAATTTAGGTCAAGAGAAAGTAAAAAAAAAACTCATTTCATTACAATAATATTAATGTTAATACCTACTAAAAATCCGCACGGATTTTTGACATGTTATAAATTATGCATGAATCACTTACTACGCTAACTTTCCGTGTCTCTATAACTATCAAGTAGTTTTATTTCCATGATATCAAGTTCCAGTCCTTATCACTCTTTTAGTTTCCAGTCTGACCGCGTGTCGTTGTCCTTAGCGCCTGGCCTGCGTCCGGCGAACAAGAGAAGATCTTATTCGGGTTAGAATAAGCGCTGCATGTCTGTGAGAAACCCTGTGCCACTTTACGTTGGCGGTGGGTTGCAGGGTACCACGTAGATAAAGATGCAGATGGGAAGGAAGAAAAGCCTATCTGGGATAATATATCAGCTAAACCTAAATTGCTCTCTGTCGACAGCTTGCACAATTTTATGCATCACTATTTTTTTTACAAATATCTAGGTAATTATTCAAGGATATAACCGCGGACCAGCCGACGGAATATTTTTACGAAATCACCGGCAGTTACGCTAGAAATTCGGAAATTACTCAGAGGAAAATTCTTTCGGCTTGACCGGGGCTCGAACCCAAGATCAGATGACAAAGATTAATTATATGACAATAATCAACTGACAAATCAAATGATTTCGGATTTACTGGGTGGAAAGAAGTGTAGCATAGGTAGAACAAAGCAGAAACATAGTACTTATTCCGTTGCGGCTTGCGCGATACATCGCAGATGTAGATGTTCTCGCCCTTCCTCGACCGAGAACCGATCCCGATTCCGCGTCACGCATTGCTGATCCGAAAACCAAACCCGATTCTACCTCCCTTTACCTCCCACACCGCACAGTGCCGACATCATACTACTACTCCCTCCCAAGAAATTGTCGTTTCCTCCCGACAAACCACTCAGCCTTGGTCATTCTAGACCTGTGAGCCAACTTCAACAATCGTCTGGGACTTCCACGCGTTATTTTTGTAGCAACGCGACGCCTTGGAGCCGGCTACGCGGCGTCACGGTGTGGTAGAAACAGCGTCACAGTATGTTTATAATCTCATTATGCAAGTAATACTTAATCATAGATTCAAAAATAATCCTTTTTATACTCTACACAGTATTTTTATAAAAACACTGGAACGGTTTTGATCTTTTCAGGTCATTATCAAGAGGTAACCTTTACCTCTTACCTCTACCTATTATCTTTTTTATTGACCTCTTGATAATTAGCTGAAAAAAGATCGAAACCGTTATAGTTTTTAAAATACATAGTGTGAGGAATAGAACAAAGCTTATTTCCGAATCCATCACGTCACCATTCCACGAAGTGAACTCGCAAACCATTTAATACTTGGTCCGTCAATAAAAGATAATATTTTATTATTAATTGCCCAATTCAAAGCCATCAAGCGTTTAGGAAGTTTCCAAATGATTTTTGAACTCCTTTTTGAGCTTAATCTATTTTTTGAACTAATTAAAGAAGGAATGGTGTTATTACCACAACTAAAGTCATTTGCCATTGCATTCCGTGTCAGTAACCTATCTTTTCACCTAAATTTCCCTTTTAATTAATCTATGGAACACTCAAATTTCCGAATAAATATAGATTAATTAATTTTTTACACTTTATTTTTTATAAAATGGCGTATATACAGCAATAGTGCCAATTTTAAGTGCACTTGTGGCAAATAAAAGTTAAACAAATAACCTAATTACAACTTAAAATCTAACAAAAAAACAAAATAACAAACCGATTACCATGGCCACAACCTCAGCATTCAGAAAGTGATTAAAATCTTTATCCGTTAAATGATATGATGCAAGGTGATTAAAATTTTTAATTGGTAACGAAAACGGATCAATACGAGTCGGGAGAGAATTTATCAGGATTGAAAGTCGGTAGAATAAATATCGCTTAATTATTGATATCCTGGTCATGGGCATGTGGAGTAAGGAGTTCAATCGGGTGTGATGGGGAGGTATGTTGAAGAAGGAAATAATTATTGTATACAAATATCACGATAAATAAAATATTTCTTGGAGCCAAACCGATAATTGAGAAATGACGAGGAATATTATCATTATTTTCTCAAACTCTGGTCTACACACATCATGTAGTCCCTACTATACTTCCTTAGTTTATAAATTATAATAATCTTATTGTTACTAGCTCGATTCTTAGCGATCAACAAATGAGGAAGAATTGATTGTCAAATGGAAACGCTTTATAAAGAAGTAAATCCATTTTTTTATCGATTCAATAATAAATAGAGTTTGTTGTAAAGTTTAAATAATTTTTCTGACCTAGTTTAACAAGAAACAATGTTCTTACCACTACTATAGCCATTCATAATCGTATTCTGTGTCAGCAACCCACTGTTTCATCTAATTTTCGCTGTCCATTAAGTAATTAAAACACAAACTTTCGGAATAAAGTTAGATTAATTAATTGGTTATTGTTGACATAAAACGTCATGAAGAAAAGTTTGCTTTGAGCCAAGTATTTCGAGGAGAAAAGGAAAGGACGAGAAAAAATTATTATATTCTCAAATTCTGGCCCACCCACACCTCACAGTACCTACACGCTGACCTCCCCTCTCCTACCACTAGGAGAAAATGTCGTTTCCTCCCCCGACGTAACCACTCAGCCTTGGTCATTCTCACTTTACAGACATACCCTAACCCTCCCCCACATCTGAGTGGTTGCCATTATTTTTTTTTCACTTTCCACACCAGTTATTACACTGGAGGAGACCTCGACGACGACTCGAAGCCTCTTTTTTTATCCTCGTCACACCCGAGATGGGTTGACGAGTGTTTGCATGGGAAGGGAATTCGAAGATATCTGTTCGTTCCTCAGAGTTATATACATATATAAGTCGGTACTCGCATATTCCCTTTCCATTGCGCGTGGAACGAATTTAACCCTTATCGCCCGTGTCCTAAACTAGCTGCGACTAAATTCAAAAAGCACTTCCCCACGAAAATGTATATTACCGGTATAAATATTATTATATATTACCTAATATAAAAAATAAATATATTTAACTGCAAAGAGAGGCTAAGAAGACACAAATAACATAAACACTCACACTGGTAGATTCCAATTTCCGAACGTTTTTTGATCTTCCTCGGGAAGGTGACAAGTGGAGACTAATATAAAAAATAAACATATATCCCTTGAATTCAAGACATACGCGAACGGCGATAACCCTTAGTTATGCAGCCCAAAGCATAAATCCGTCGAACTAATATCGGAGATTATATTTCCGCAGTTACATCCCATGGATTTGTATAAATGTTATTTTATTTAATTATTACTTTTATTAATTTTAATTAGCACTAACAATAAGTAGAAATTCCATAATGTATGGTATAAATCACCTAAAGAAAATGGATGAATTAATATGAAAAGTGACTTGCAAAATTGATACATAAATAACTTTGCAATTTAACAATACAATCAATATCTTTAAATATTTTCCCCCCAGAAAATAGAAGAAATATAATACAGAATGCCATGCTATTCGAGACTAATGAAACATAATTATGGCAATTGACTTACATGATAAATACACACCGTACGTTATTTCACTATTTCAATTCCACAAAAAATTTGAAATCTCGAAACTTCTTCCTAAGAATAACGTCCGACTGATTTCCCAACCCTAAAAATGCCAATAAGTCTCAGGTAATAACGATCTAAAAAAATCTATTTCGAGACCACAGCAGAAACACACCTGTCCCTCCCCGGTATTTTTATGCTCCACTACGTTTTCTACTCCACCCTATCCCTTTCTTCATCCCCAATCACTCAACCCTATTCTCATGGTCATCCTCACCCCTTCCCAACATCCGGAGGTGCAGCAGCCTCTCCGGATGTGAGAACTCCAACCCCCTTTTCAGTCCGCAATTCAGCTCTTCACTTCGACAGCCTTCTTGCTTTTTCTCCTCTACTCCTCACCACCGTCATACGGCATCGGCTGAGAGAAGTTTCCGCTCTGCCTATCCTGCGTTCGATTCTCTCGCCGAGTCAATCACATTCTCTTCCCACCACTCCACGACGACAGAAAAAGATTGAGAACACGAAGTTTTTTTTCCTCGACTTATCGCTGATGCAATAGAATAGAATCTATATATATTATGCCTGCAGAGTTTCAGTTTGTCTGCATTTTGCGCGGTCACACTTCAGGGTCTACCTCAGTCGTACCAAATGCTACAGAGCGGGGGTTTGGTATATTCGACGTAGAATCTTTGCACGCACATTTTAGACTTATAAGGGGAGACCACGTGCCTTGCTCCGCCTTTTTCAATGCCGTATTTTTTATGGCCTTCGGAACGGAGAACTCATCTCTGAACTAGTAGAGGTTCCGTTGAATGGGCCTTAGTTCGGCTGTAATTAATTAATTTTCATGCGGTATTTTTCACAAGCCGTACATAATTCCAAAATTTCACAGCCCGAACCCTGGCCCCCTGGGTGAGAATCACGTGCGCTACCACTACTCCATCTGACCCATCTGCTGTGAACTGTGACATTTTGGAATTATGTACGGCTTGTGAAAAATACCGCATGAAAATTAATTAATTACAAACAAAATAAGGCCCATTCAACGGAACCACTACTAGCTAAGAGATGTGTTCACCATTCCGAAGGCCACAAAAAATACGGCATTGAAAAAGGCGGAGCGATGTACGTGGTCTCCCCTTGTTAGTCTCAGCGCTGTAAAGTTGCGGGCAAAAAACTTACAAAATCGGACCAAAAACAGCCTGCTCACAAAGCGGGAGACAGACAAAGGTATGCCACAATTACTTCCTGTCTCCTCATTGCA
The DNA here is from genome assembly GCF_921293095.1 of Ischnura elegans. Classification (NCBI taxonomy): domain Eukaryota; kingdom Metazoa; phylum Arthropoda; class Insecta; order Odonata; family Coenagrionidae; genus Ischnura; species Ischnura elegans. The sequence continues at coordinate 79,296,596 of NC_060254.1, read as the reverse complement.
ATGGTTCTCCTGAGCAAAACTATAGCGAAGGAGAACCTGGCACTGGCATTCCACAATTAATTCCATGTCCCCCAAACCTCCTGTGATCATTTCTCTCAGTTGGCCCATGATTCTCGCGATTGGGCCATGGAAAACAACAAGGTAGCCCTGCAAGATCAACCTGGGTGCAGTGCACCACTAGAATATATTTATGATGCTCTGGGCATCACCCTTGAAGGAAAACATAAGTTAAAATAATTGGCTCACCAAAAAGATTATTTGGGACATGAAAAATAAAACAGAAATAACTGTTGATACAATAAATAGATACAGCAGTAAAAAAACAGATATAGCAGTGTGATGCCAAAATAATAACAGTGCAGCACAGAAAAAAAAAATGATTTAAATATTACAGCATTCGTGAGATATAGGCCGTGGTTTTTGTTGCACAGTTACTTTTATTTTGATCTTCATTGAGTGGAGCCATGTAAAAATTCATTTATAAATGCATAAATGATGCCCTTTCGTTGAACCACCGGGATTTGAACCCGAGTCCACGCAATAAGAAGCAACAACTCATGCCACCACACCAACCAAATCCTCATATTTTACGAATGGTCTATCTATAATCCAGAAACCAGCTATTAAGGACACGAGTCCACTCTGTAGACCCAAAATGAGAGCTTAAGTTTTTATCAATTAATGCGCCAGAAAACGAGCACGAAATATGTCCATCCAAACGAGAATGATGCGTTCTCCTTAAAAATACGGAGGCGCGGCGAGCCTTCAACGGCGCGCTCCCTGAAATGGCGAATATCCAACCCAAAATTAAACTTTATCCACACACTATTGTGGAAAAGATGCTCCGAGAGTGAAGGTGTACACCGCAGTCGTTAATTAAGAAACAGGTAGAAGCCGTAACAACGAGGTTTTTCCATTTACCACGCCGAGGACTGGAATTCGCATGTGACGGGAAAAGTTAGGGTTGACGTTTTTGTCTTAACCTAAGACCCGAGAGGTTAACAATGAGAGAGAGAAAGGAAGATACAACTGTTTCCCAGTACGGTCGAGCCGCGGAACATGGCATCAGTTGTTTTTTTTCAGTCTGTTCCGAAAGTCTTTTTCCGGTCGTCTGTCTCGCTTCCTTCGCATTTTTCAGAAACACTCGCTGGAAAGGACGCAAATGAATTAGGCCGTCTCAACTTTATCAGCGTTAACAACAGGAGCCATTTTTTTCCTCGACCACGATTCGTCCTCCAAAGGTTTGTTTTCTACTCTCTCGCTCTTGATTTTCCAACTTCCCGAATCCAATGAACGGAAGCGCTGGTAAGCATTGAGATACAGCTTCCTTTTTTTAATTGAAAAACGCTCTTTATATGTTAAAAAGAGCTGTTAAAACGATTATGGTGTCTTTATATTTCTTCTAGATTGTAATTCTACAAGTAAATAATCCGTTTAAGGAACAAAGGATAGAGATATAAGGATATAATGATAGAGAAAGATCAGAATAACTACTCCAATAACAACGGTCAACAAAATAAGCAATAAGTCTTCGTAAAACAGATTCCCTAGGGAAAGAAACCAGCATTGGTCGGGAAACGTTGGGGACAACCCGAATATTGGCACGGCCCAAAAGTTTTTTTTTAATAACAAAAAAAGAAATACACAACCTACGACGTGAAAAAACATGCCGTACAAAGAAGCTCTTTGAAGTAATTAATATTACCTAATATGTACTACTTAATAACTTATAATAACATAGTATCTTCCATCTCGACCTCTTGATTTATATATCCAATAAAAATATCGAATGAAGGTCGTCAGTTAGGGGAAAAAACATTCTTTGCCAATGTATATAATATTTATTCCACCAACTTAAAGTGCTGGAAGATTCATACAAACATGAAGTAGCAGTGATGTGCCTATACAGCGAATTATAACGAAATTATCCCTGTTAAGCTAAGAAAAAACTGATAACTGCTGAATTTTAACGCTCTTATTTAAGGTAGCTACTTGCTCAGACCACCTAGTGAAAATATCCACTTCAAATACCCTTCCCACTAGGAAATAGTCCACATCGTGGCTAAGAAGTATTATTCTCTATGCAATAAAGGATGGCTTAAGATGAGGCCATCAGCAAATGCGGGTGGCTCGTCCCATTCCTGAGTGACCTCGGCCAAGACTGACCTCGGCTGGGTTGCTTCCTTGGATGGGACAAGGTGGGAGAGTGAAGCATTCATAATAGTCACTCCTACGTGGAGTAGAAGTCGCTCTTGATTCAGCGGAGAGGTTTACCGGATATGCAGAGAGGTGGCTTGGAAGGTCTTTTTACACATCCGCCGGAGTCGGGCGACTTCTCATTGGTCCACATAGGAGGATGGATATTTTACAATGATCCGTCTTCCCTGGCGTTTACCTTATCCCTATTCTTCCAGAGTAGGAGTGAGCCTGGAGAAGCCAGCTTCAATGCAGGTGAAACTTTTATCTACAAAGGTGGACACACACTGACTAGACAATCATTGAAGGACTAGGGAACGGGAAGAACCGGCGAGGAAGGTTTCACGTCGACTCCTTCTCGATGCATTCGCAGCGAAAAATTGTCGGCTTTAACCCTTTCGCATATAATTTGATGACGTCATTAACTCATACCAAGGTGTTGGCTGCTCCTTTGCTACTCCTGGTCCATGTGCGTGAGCCTCGAGTGGTTCGTTGCGGTTTATGCCCTAATGAGCGGCTCCTTCTCCCAATGAGTGGTTAAAATTTTTGCAGATAACTCGATGACGTCATCAACTTATGCCAATAGGGTGGCTGCTTCTTTGCTCTTATGAGTGACTCCTTCTCTCAATGAGTGGTAAACCATTTTGCAGATAACTAGATGACGTCATCAATTCATTTCAATAGGGTGACTGCTTCTTTGTTATAATGAGCGACTCCTTCTGTCAATGAGTAGTAAACCATTTTGCAGATAGGTTGATGACGTCATCAACTTACGCCAATAGCGTAGCTGCTTCTTTGCTAATCTCCGGTCTTGTGCATGATCCGCTTGCGATAAGTAGTTGTTTATAATATTACGAGCGACTCCTACCCTAAATGAGTGGTTCTCCCTGAACGACTTGATGATCCGGAACTTAAATGACGTCACCTACTCATGAAAATTGGGCAACAATTTACAAAATTATAAATTCATGAGAAAATGCCTAAATGAGGAAAGTTTCTTTATTTCATCGTACCTTACCTCTTTCCTTCTATCTACCGAATTCATTAAATGAATTAAGTAAATGACAATGGTGCTCACTTCGTGGAATTTCATTTATTATAACAGCGGATTGTAAAAGCTACTGTTATAATAATTCTTGAAAGGAAATGCGATTTCGGGTGAATGACCCCAGAGCAATATTTCCCCTGAATAATAAACAATGGGTTGGGCTCTTTTGTGTCCGCGAGGCGCCCATTGGGAGGATGCATTAATGTCAGCCGACGGATTTTCTTTTTTATTCTCGGCTAACGTCGCTCCCGGGAAATCACGGAGGACGAGTACACTCGAGGACCTTCACCGCGCGGAAATTGGCAATCGAGCCCACTTGGAATACAATTTTGAAAACTCTTGTGACGCTCAGCCACATTTTCTTTAGCCTTTGAAAAAAATAAAAAAACCTTCACTTGATCAATTATGGAATTGGGGTTTTTAATGGCGCCATTTAACTTAATTGATGGCTCTTAATTCCCGAGTGTGACATGAGAAATTTTACCCTCGATTGGCCTTGTGGAGTATAATTTAGCGTAATGTGTCATTTATCATATGCTGGTCACATTGAGGGCTAATTTGGAGGGTTAAATTTGTTTACTATCATTACCATTATTAAAATACTTGGTAACCCGTGCGAAAATTTTGCACTTCCACGCTATCGGGGAATAATTATGTTTAAGAAACGGTGTAATAGGGTTTTAAATAGAAAAAAAAGGTGTAGCAGAATGTAACGGAACGGCCCGGGACCTAACTCGCAGGTAGCACGTTTTAAGTCTGGGTTCTTGCCCTTAGTGTCGGGAAGCGAATAATCACACACAAGTATTTAACACTTACAGTGCCGGTAACTAATTTAAAAGCCCTTCTGAAAATCCAGCCATTTACTGAATTAAAGCATTTTTTAACACATAAGCATCAAAACTATATTTATAACGATGTGTATTCTAATAAAAATAAAATTTTCTCTTGTTAATGAATGTTTAATAAAATTTATTGCTAACTTTTAAACATATAATTTAACAATGAAAACCTACTGGCTTTGAAAAATAAAAAAAGTTGCAACAAATGATGTACAGCCATAAAATGCATATTAATTTTTTTATTATGCTCAATTTGGACTCTTTAAACCAAGAAAATCGTAAAAAAATCATTGTTCCAAACAAAGCATTCAAAATTCCGGATGACAAAAAGGGTCACTGCACCCTCCACGAACGGTTCTTTCCTCCAAAGAATTTTCACACACAGTGGGCTAAGATATGTGTGCCGGTAGCTACAGAGGAATTTTCGTCCTCAAGACATAAAGTGAATTCTTTTTCCATCGAAGAGTTGATTTTTGAAATAAGAGAACCACTAAGTAGTAAACTGGGAAAGTTTTACGGGCGAGCTATTACGGCTTCACGCAAACAAAGTCAATAAAATAGAAATACGTAATATAACGTCCACGGAATTCTTCAGAAAGATTAACAGGACGTAATATTACGCATGGCACGCAAAGTGTTAAAGTATTTTCCCAAAGTTTATTTACCTTTAAAATCCCAAATAATCAATTCAATGAAAATACATAATATTAATAATGAATTTGTGCGTCTAGAATTGCCAAAATTTAGGATATTACCAAATTCTCGGTAAGAAGATGGCGATGGCACGGACGGATAGCGAGGCGCACATACGGCCCGCGCTTCGACTCCCGCCGACGCGACGGCTACATTGCTGACTAACGACTGACGAGTGAGCAGTGACTGAGTATGAGTTACTGAGTGCCAATGGCGTCTCCACCGTACCATTATATAGGAAAGTGGAACCAGGATGTTTTCGTCAAAGAGGAAGGGGAAGAGGAAGGTTCAGTCCTTTTCGAAAGTGAAAGGTACGAATCCCGAGGCATAGTTTAACATCGCTGGCTTTTCTGAGACGTCAAAAAACAACATATTTATGCATAGGAAATCTCCCATTTCCAGATCACTACAAGAAAATACTTTCTATATACTTATTTTGTTGCAAGAATGTACAAAAAATATGAGTACAATACAGGCAAGAGAATTTGGTACTAGTAGGAACCATCACGACTGTCCGTTACCAAGTAATGGCACGCAATTTGCAAAACTTGTTTAAATATCATACTAGAAGTAATAATGTTGTCGTCTGTAAATTTGCTGTTATGAGTTTATCTTTTAAAGTTCCTTAGAAACGATGTCTCTTTCAGAGAACGTTAAACAATCCTCATACTTTTCAGATTTTATTTGAAATATTTTTGCCCATTCATATTACGATTCTTTTGTTTAGTTATGGATTTAACGGTGTTTTAAACATTTGATTTTCAAGTTAAGAATTTAAAAAAAGTGTGAAGTCAACGTATCTTGTGCGAATAATCGGAGCTTTTTCGTCATACCATTGGGTAAATAGAGAAATTTGAGATTGAGATTGTATTTTTCGTCAGGAGCCGGTGATTTATTTAAGTTCATTTATAAGTTTAAAATGATAATTCATTTATCACAGTAGGTGCGTATTTAGGGAAAATTTACGGGATGACATAAAAAGACCTTTCTGCGATAGTTATTAAAATATGTTACCCAAATTAATGTTTTTTCGAACGAAATAAACGAAATTTTTTTTTACATAAATTAATATTGAACCAATGCATTAAAAAAGTGGCCCACCATCCTCTCTTTGGGCATCTGGCTGAGGTGTCATTACATTTGTAGGTTGAAGTTGAACAAGAGTACAGTTGTTATTCAAGTGTTCTACAGAATAAGACAGGTTTCCATGGAGCATATAAGAAGTATTACGTCAGTCTCCTCTTCTTCCATTGACTTCTCTCTTCAATTCATAACAAAGCCTACTCGTCTTTATCAATAATCCTATTCTCTTCCTTCTTCTCCCCCGTTTACACAACATTGTACCCTCTTAAACTGTTTTCAACAACCCCTTCCCGCTCAGTACTCGCTCCGTCCATCCCTTCCATCTCCTTCGTATCCCATCTAAAAGTTGCCTCCCCTCACCCACCGAGTCCAGCACACACGTCTTTCCTCCTTCTTTCCGTCCACTTCACCTTCTCCATTCTTCTCCGCACTCACATCCCGAATGCCTCAAGTCTTTTCTCGTCCTCCTTCCTAAAAGACCATATTCCTCAACGACAAGGGCTACACTTCAGATCAGACTCTTCACTAGCCTTTTTTTTTAACTCTTACGTAAAATTCCACTCATAACCTCCTTCCTCCTCATGAACGAGGCATCAGGCAAGGGTATAAAGTGATGTTGCATGAAACCAAGGTTTGCTCTATTGTAAATGAAGTGTTTATCTGAATTAGGACAGCCAAGAAATTTAACTTTCCAAATAAAAAAAACATACTTTCCATCCCTTACGATGATGATAAAAAGACTAATTTATAGACTAAGATATAAATTGGACTAATTTATGGAAATTTTTCATACGAAAATGGAGTAACATTACTCAGTAAAAATTTTTTATAGGTACCTAAAATAAAAAATGTCGTTGGGTTGAAAAATAATATATCTACCTAAATTTTGTTATTAAATAAGAACTATGATAAAATAAACAACTTAGGCACGATTTAACTTTGTGAATAATTGCACAATACATGGACAAATTTCATTTAAACGACGTCACTTACATGAAAATGTAGAAAGATTCGGGATCGAACTTCTTTCTCTTGTGTTATGAATGTAAAGAGTTTTAACTGTGGAAAACATTAATCAAATGGAAGCCTGGTATATATTCACTTCTTCTACATCGCCAGCAATTTCCAACAATTTTTTTTTTCAAAAATAGGCCTTCATTTGTCACAATTGACTGCCACTGACCAAGATGAAATCATATATCATGAATTTTTTTTTCAAACAGCTGGAAATTTGAAATTATTTTTTATTGCTACTCGAATTCAGGGCCGTAAATGTGTTTATTAAAAACCTGAATGCAAATTACCGCAAATGAATAGTCTTTACAGTTGGTATTTTCTTGTCAGCAATGAAAATGGAGAATTTATATCTACATTCGTTCAAATGGATCTCCAGCAAGCTATCATGCATGTAATCAATGAAGCTGTTTCCGCCTTCAGCGAGCGGCAATAATAGCATCTAAATTTGCACTTCGGCTCATGAGATCGGCTCAGTTCACGATGGATTAAGTGGTTGTAAACGCGATAGGTGGGCTGTCGCAACGGTGAGGTTGTAAACGCCCCACATCGGCTATTCGCCCAACTCCCTTGAGGCCGGCTGCCTTTCGTACCCAAGGACTATTATGATCTATTGCACCTCAGAGATGAATGTTCTTCGCAACCTAGCTCCATCTCGCCATTATTGCTTATGAGATCCACGAATTCCTGGATTAAAACTTGGGCTATGACGGAACAAAATTATTTCACGATACAAAATAATTATTTCTCCCTACTGTACTCTACTATATTTCCGCTTATTGTACTGATATTACGGGAGCAGGATATTTATTTTCAATTATGTACACATCTAATGAAAGAAATTGCTTCAACATAAACGGAATATTAATTGTACATTGCCAGAGTATCAAATTTAAGTTAATCGCATAACATAGACGCATATTTTGCTTACGTGATCTGTTTGCATGTTACCATCCTTACAAGAATTCTTGGAATATCACGGGGCTAATACGGAACAATTTTTTTTTTTAATTTATTCCACTTACTGTACAGCAATTGCGGGTGTAGGATAATATTTATCATTCATGAACGTATGTAATGAAATAAATAGCTTAAAAAATTTAAGTTTATTTCATCAAATTGGCGTTGTAATCCCAATTTTCTTTGCTTATTATAAGCAGCATTTTCCATTCAATCTCGCTATATAAGGTTGAATTTAGTAGGCTTAAACTCTATTTTCTCACACCATATCATATCATCGACGCCACTTAAATGTTTTCCTGACGCGATGGTGAACTAATGAAAATGAATGGGCGAGTCAGGGGTGTCGCTATACGCACGATTTTTCAGGAATTGGAGCATAACTGCGTTAAACAATTCAAAGGTAACTACTAAGCAGTTGCGTAAGTAGGAATAAGCTTTGGGGGGATGAGAGGGATTTGGGGGGCGATGAGAGGGGTTAATGGGGGCTACCCCCCCCAAGGAAACGGAAGTTCAGGAAAAAAAATGTAAAAAATAACATGTTTCGATATGCATTTTACATCATTTTGTCACCTAAAATTCAACTGTAAGCAGATGCAGTTATTATACATCAAATACAGTAAAGATTTTAAAATATTTTTTTTGATTTCTCTGAGGCTTTGGGGGGGGGGATACAATCCCTCATCCCCCTATAGTTACGCCACTGCAACTAGGCATCCATTGAAATCGCAAAAATGGCTATGAGGGATTAAGTGGGGTGCAGGTGAGGCAGCGGGCCTCCGTGATTTCTGGACAAAATCAAAAGACGATGATTTTTAAGGTGGCTCTCCAATGGAATAACTGCTTGATTCCAAAAATGATCATCTAGATCAACATACTACCCTGCAAGCCGCCTCAATGGGGTGGTTTCCTATTTTTTAATTGCCTAAATTGAAAGATAATTACCTACTCCTGGAGTCCGCATTTCTCACTTTTAGATTTTTAAATGACGATATCGATTTTTCGCGATTAAATGAAAAGTGAAAATTTTCAAGCGTGCGAAACCCGACGGGTAAGTATGAATGCTGGGAAAACCCCGTGTGACGTCATTCTGGTTCCCGCTGTCGCCTGATTGAGACTGGAACCTAGAACCCCACGGTTGCCGGCTGGGTGCTCCACCAATGGTGCTCTGCCGCATTTTTACCCTCTGATTTTCTATTTTTTTCCATCTACCACAGCACCGTTGTCCTCGTCCTTTTTCCATTATATGCTCATATCCCTTTCTTTCCTTCTCTATAGGCCGCCATTCACGGAGAATGATTTCATTCGCATGATCATGCGCATGATCATTCACCGTTTATGAAGGAACAATTCGCGAATGAACCTTCATGCGCATGATCATATAGTGAAAATTAGAACATATTCTATTTTGCTCGTGTGATCCTGTGAATGATCACGTGATTACTCTGCATGATCATTCACCGCGGCCTTATGAATGCAACCACTTTTTTGGTCCCGGAACATCTATAACTTAAGACGGAAAAAAATGATCGTATGATTCGTGTTTTAGCACGATGAGAATGATAGTTCGCAGTTAGGCGTGGGGTTATAAGTAGCGGATCGGATGCAGAGGTCGAGCCGTGTGATCCTTGTGGGCGTGCGTGATGTGGGAATGCTCCTCTTTAGAAGACGCTGTTGCTGCGTAGGCACGGATGGGTGCTGTACCCGCATGACCGTTCTCCCGTGTGGGAGAGCGAGCTGTGGCGAGTGACCGACGGACGACGGCAGTTGGCGCTGCGAACCGCATTTTGCGTCCAATCAGTGCCCTGCGCTCAAGCGGGCGGATTGTGTTGGGGTGGACTGGATAGCGGTTGCGCCGCGTAAAGCCACGACGTTTGCATTGGAACGATGTGGGCTCCACTATGCGTCGCGAGGAAAATTGACGAGCATTAACATCAAAATCTGCATAATACCCTGCGAGCCATCACTTGGGTGTTTGGCAGAGGGTGATAATTCACCAGCATGCAGCCTGCAATAGGATTCCCACATGCACACCAGACGGTCCAAAAAACGATGAACGTATACTAAATTATATGCAAACTGGCATACGGCATTTAATGTTCTGTGCTTAAGCAGAGATTGTGCATTACCCGTGCATGATTTATTAAAGAGTGACCATTCACTTAATGGAAAGAGTACCTTAGTGCCCACTGAAAATCCTTTACTTCGGTCCTCAGTAATTATAACACCGTTGGACCCATGGGCGTACCCAGGATCAAAACTAGAGGGGGGCAATCCGTGGTTGTTCTAGTTGTAATATAGAAAAGTTTATGAAACCAACATTTCAAGAAAATTATAACAGCGCTTTATTAGTTTTTACAGTTATTTCTCCGGAAATTTATTTTTATTTTAATTACCTGTTATGTACTTATATCACTATCCTTGGATTTAAAGAAAATTTGTTCAAAAATTTCGTTTAGAATTAAATTTACTTTTGAATCAAGAAAGGTCAGTTGCCCCCTCCTCCTCCCGCTGTGCATGCGCATGGTTGGCCCTATATCTTTATTACCTTGCATGAAAGACTGATGTTAATTTACGAACGTAATGTTGATTTCTTCACTAAAATAATCCTTGTAAAGCCTAAATGGGGCATTAAATAGAATATTTAAACATCATTTAAAAATATTCTTGAGAGAATTACAGTGGCATTTTTTAACATTCTATCTCTTTCAGATACTGAGTATAGAAATGTTTAACATTAGAATGTAAGTAGCTGGTAATTATTTTCATGTAATGTGCAAACGGCAAACTTGACTCAACCTACAAAGAAATACAAATGTAAATGTTGTTTACGTAGAGAATTCGTTTCAAGAAATGAAGAGTAGGAAAAAAAGCTCTTCGCAATTAAAGATTAAGCTTTTCGGGACGGATGGATCATCATCATATGATCATCCTCGTGGCGTTTCCACATCGCGTCCCTAGGAAACACGACAATTATATATTTTTTAAGGCTGCGATGGATTTGAGTCGAATTAAACGCTAAAGTGAAATTTGAGTGCCGCAGGACCACGCTATCCTAATGAAAATGCGGCATCGCCCGCAGCGACGGGTACACATTCACTTGTGCCATAGTGACGTAGATGCATCCAGTTCACTCTTAATTGCGATGCTCCAATTCGCGCATCTCGGAAAGCGCGTGATTATACGAGAGTGGTACCATATCTACGGTCGGAATGTATATATATTTATATTTTCTGAGCCGCAAGTTGTCGGCTCCATAGCTAATCAACGAATACGCTTTAATGAGAAGTTTCTCCTCTAAAATTAAGCTCATTAACTTATTTGGTTTTAAGATCTTTAGATAATGAAATTACCTGAATCTATCTTCCGTTTCCATTTAATTGAAATAAATTATAGCTCCAAATGATGTTTTTTCTTGTCGTTTTGCAATCAAACACCCATTTTTAAAAGTGGAAGAAAAACAACCTTGTCTGACTTAAACTAAAATTTGAAAAAAAAAGTTTGTCCGAAAACTTTGTTTTGCTGTTCCTAGTTACGAATTATATGCGCGGACAAAAAAAGAGATATTATCAAGTAACTAAATATACTCTATCGTGACTTAAGCATCGCATAAAGAGGTATTAGACTAAATTTTCCAACATTTAAGTTTAGAGTCTGATTTGCATCATTGTTCTGAGTAATATTTCCAAGCTTTAGTATGAATCACTGTTTCTTTATTTAGAGTCATCCAGGAAGCGCAGCTCACCGCATGGGAAATAATTTGCACAGCAAACGAAAAAGGTAAAGCGCATCTCGTTTCATTACGGCAAACAAAACAGTGTAATCTTATATTCACACCAACCTCCAAACCTAATCGAACTGCAGAAACAGAAAGTGATGTCATAAATCACTACTTAACCTATCTTTTCGTCAAAAACTGCTATGAGCGAACAGAAAGCGTATCGCACCTTTTACATACGAATTGGCTGGGAATCGTTGGAGACTTGGAGGCTGCGCGCTTCGCCTGTATTGCTTGAGCAATCGAGAATAGATATTTTTTAGAGCAACACGGAGAACATCATCTAGGAACCTCACTTTATTTCTAGTTCCGACAGAAAAGATAAATAAAAGATATATGGCCAAATGGGTAGGTATAAGTATTCGTTCTTCTCCCCCGAAGAATAATGACTTCAATAAATGATAGGGGAGGACTCAGTTCGCGAATCTCCTCCAATGTTGAATATTTATTTTTATCCAAACTGTTGGTGTCCTAACACACTCATTGTAACATTTCTATTGAGGCAGCTTACAGATCAAAACGTTGACGTAGAGGAATAGTGGTAGCTACGAGTGAAGCACGAATAATGTTTCCACTCCCGTAACATTATATTATAAAATGTTCCTGCGATATGATATTTACCATTATTAGGAATTGCAAACTTTGCCAATCATACAAATTCGCAAACCGCCTCAATAACGCGCGACGGTAAGTGACAACGAAGGTTTCCGCGCTTTTGAGATTCCAATTTCTCCATCTGCCGGTTACCACGGTGTCGGTTGCTATGAGACAACAACAGTTTCGCTACCACTGCTGCCAGCGTCTTAGGGTCGAAGATTCCAGCCCCTATCTCTTCCCTCCTTATATACGGGCTCCATTTCGCCAGTATTTCTTGTTGATCTCCCATTGGTCTGTGCAGCATCCTCTTATTGAGATCTAATACAACATCCGATACTACCTAGATCCTAATTGGAGGAGACAGGAGGAGCTTGGGAGGACGTCTTTCTGCACCACTAACCACAACGGCCAAGATACATCAGCATACTAGCTCGCGAGCCACCTCAATAGGCGAGTATTGGGGGATGTTAGGACACCAGCCGTTAAGAAATAAATAGGATATGCTCAAACGAAGTAGCAATTATTTAAGTCCCAAATCGCTCGGGTAAAAACGAATTCCCATACCTATCCATTCGACAAGGCATTTCCCGTTTTTTTTAGCTCGATAATTTATCGTATCTTTCGGACCTGGGAATATAGAGGGGCTCTTAAATGATGCCCTCCGTGACGCACTGAAAGCTATCTATTCTCAATTGCTTAAGCAATATAATCCCAGCGCTCAGTCTCCGAGCCTCTAGCGGCACCGAACTTAATTCATTCAATGTCTGTGTAAAGCTTCCTGTTAGACCGAAGCAGTTTTTGACGACTCGTGCAGCTTTCCTTCGAATTTTTTTAAGATCAAGGATTAAGTCTTTCTGCGCCGGATCCCTCATGAATCCCTAGTTGGATAGTTTCCTTCATCAAAGAAAACGAAAAGCATTGATTGCGATTCGTTGCCCACCATTAGTTTATTCATAATATACAAATTATTTGGTTTTATAAATCACAGTTTAGACGAATGGCAACGGTCAATTTTAACCTCATTTGAAAAAGGCTAGATTGGCGCCAATGCGATTCCACTCCAAGTGACGTCACAGGGACCTAGTTTCTATACGAGTAGATAGGAGTTTTACATCGCCTGAGATTACTAATGCATGAATGACGCACAGAGCTCAGGGAAACATCTCTTAATATTCACACATTAAAAATACCTAAGTTCGGAAAGTTTCCTTCGTTTGATAGGGGAACAATAATCCTTATTTAAGCCAAGCGCTACCAGCTAGCAGGGTACTCAGCTACCTGATAGCAGCCTGAGTCGTATCAGCGCTCAAGCCTCGCCCCAAGGTCACCTCACACACCGACAGCTGGAACCAGAAATACGTCACACTGAAAACGAAAAGCATTGATTGCGATTCGTACCTCATTTGAAAAAGGCGAGATTGGCGCCCATGCGATGCCACTCCACGTGACGTCACAGGGACCTAGTTTCTATACGAGTAAATAGGAATTTTACATCGTCTGACATTACCAATACATGCATGAGGCACAGACTTCAGGGAAACATCTCTTAATAATCACCTATTAAAACTGCCATTAGTCGGAAGTTTGATAAGTTATTAATAATCCTTATTTAAGCCAAGCGCTACCTGCTAGCAGGGTAATCTGCTACCTGCTAGCAGCCTGCATCGTATCAGCGCTCAAAGTCTCGCCCCAAGGTCGTCATCTCACTTGCGGCAGCTGGAATCATAACGACGTCACACGGGCTTTTCCCGTCATTCATACTTACCCGTCGCGTTTTAGGCGCTTGAAAATTTTCACTTATCATTTAATCGCAAAAAATAGATATCGTCATTTAAAAATGTAAGAGCGTGAAATACGTACTCCAGGAGTAATAATCGTTCGATTTAGGCAATGAAAAATAACATGAAACCACCCTATTGCAGAAAGGCATCAAGTCCAAGTTGGACGATTTTTTTTCCTTAAGTATTACCTAGGTGCAATACTCAACGTTTCCTACTAAAAGGAAACATCTCCGCTCGGTTTTATCAGCATGACATGTTTCCTTTTAGTAGGAAATGTTGAGTCTTGCACCTAGCTACAACTTGGACTTGATGCCTTTCTGCAGTTAGCGATTCATATGTTCGCTGTATATCAAAGGTGTGGCCGGACGAGTGTGAAATAGCACCATTCTTTTACCTTTTCAACCGAAAATCCTTCCACGATTCGCCTCACTGATATTACCATCTTCAGGACCCAGCCACAAATATTTTTTGTATGCGCTCGACATGATATGTACTTCATTTACTCCGTCGCCGTTATGTTGACGCCATCCACAGCAAATATATGGGGATGATTACAAGACCTACGAAAGAAATGTTTCGCCGTGAATTTGCTCAGATCATGTTCTAGTACCCAATCTTGACTCCACACATGAACGTTAATCAAATCCGATGATAGAATTTTAAAGTCAGAGTGATCATGTATTTTACTGATAATTTGGATGTACAGGTCATTTATTTAAAAAATAAACTGAAAGGGACCGATTGCGCTTACTTATGGAACACCTAATGTAATTACATCAGAGCTAATTCCGTCAAGAACCAATTTTTGATTGAGATCACTCAGAAAGTTGCGTATCCAGTTCACTACCGTTTCTTTTAACCCGCATGACTGTAATTTGTATAATTTTTTTTGCAAAGTATCGCATTGAAAGTTTCCCTAAATATTGAAATAATGCGTCAACTTGTCCTGTCAATTCACCAGATTTGAGAACATCGAACGTCACTTTTCTTCATTCCCGATATTCCGGAATAGGGTGATTTTCTATTATTTTTTTTTTGCCTAAATCGAAAGATTATTACTCCTGGAGTACGTATTTCACGCTCCTAGATTTTCGAATGACGATATCTATTTCTCGCGATTAAATGAAAAGTGAACATTTTCAAGCGCGCGAAAACGAGACGGGTAAGTATGAATGATGGGAAAACTCCGTGTGAAGTCATTCTAGTTCCCGCTGCCGCCCTGTGAGGTGACATTGAGGCGAGGCTTGAGCGCTGATACGACGCGATAGCAGGTAGCAGAGTACCCTCCTAGCAGGTACCGCTTGGCTTAAATATGGATAATTACTACCTTATCTTTCTTTCTTTCCGACCTTAGACAATTTTAATAAGTGATAATTAAGAGATGTTTCCCTGAGCTCTGAGACTCATGCATGCATTGGTAACCTCAGACGATGTAAAACTCCTATCCTCTCGTGCAGAAACTAGGTCCCTGTGACGTCACGTGGAGTGGCATCGTATGGGCGCCAATCTGGCCTTTTTCAAATGAGGTTAAAATTGACCATTGCCATTCGTTTAAACTGGGATTTCTAAAACCAAATAATTTGTATATTTTGAAAACTCTAATGGTGGGTAACGAATAGCAATCAATGCATTTCGTTTTCTTTGATGAAGGAAACTACCCTATTCAGGAGGTCACAATAACGTAATCAATCTACGGAATACAACCGTTGGGACAACAACCGACAATAGCGTCTCACCAGCGAGGGAGCATTGCGAACTTTAGCACCTCGAGGAAGGTATGTTGTTTTTAGTTGGGCGAAAAATAATCACGTCCAACCACTGGCGTTGCTAAGGTTTCCCTCTTTACCGCGGTTAAGAATATCTCGCGACAGGAAATGTATTCCAACGGATGAGAGTCAGGAATATGAGACCCGCAACTTTCATCGGTGATCTTGAAAACCCGTTTAACGAGAGAATGTGCATCCATCGTTTTTTTTTGTCATTTGGCTTTCGCTGACGTCGCTGGCGTTCCCACGGGTCTTGCTTGGCTTATGCGGTTTCGTTCGAATTTTCAAGCGACTTATTTTTGCCGATGAAATGCACTCAGATGAACACGATACTATCGCTATTAATGGCTACTTTTTTTTGAAAAACTGCGTCGAATCAGTTCACATGCTAGAGAGCTGCGGCCTGTTTATTAGTTATATAAGTCATTGCAATATTTCCACAGAATTTACCTTCGTACGACGGGTATAGTAGTTACACCAACATTCCCAGTGGAAATGTTGCAATTTCTTGTTCAACTAATGTTAATAACTTCCACAATATAGCGCCACATGTCATACAAGATTACATCGAACTTTGAAGCTTGGGCGTGGTGGAAGGGCTCCATGTCATCAATAACAGACACTTGTTACTTCCACAATAAATTTTAAAATGGATATTTTTGACCGGTTTCGGCTGTTACACTGGCTGGGATTGGTAATTTACCTCCAAGAATTACCAATGCCAGCTTGGAACCAACCCCCTCATTTCACAACCATAGCATATATAAACCTGTATTCACCATGTATTTTATATTTTCTGTACTTGATAATGGTGTAACAGCCGAAATCAGTAAAAAAAATAGAAATTAAAAAAATATATTGTGGAAGTGACAAAGTTTCTGTTATTGATAATAGCGCACAATTTATCATACAATCTCATAAAAGATACCTTAACAGTAAGTTTCATATAAATTCACAAACATATCATGAAACATGGTAACAAGTATTGAACCATCAAATAAGTGCCAATTCTGAATAGTTTCAGCTTTTTTCCATGTGTTACGCTGGTTATGATATAGGGTACATAGTAATAATACGGCAGCGTTCAATTTAAATGTAAATATGATGAATTAGATCATAATATGTAATTGGGGAATGTTTATTTGAGCGAAACTTGTATTAATATTTTTGTGAATTTCAATAATTATTTCTACGGATAAATCTGTAAATTAATTCCAACACTTCAAACGAGCGAAATATATCATTCTTTATCAAAGACGATGATGAAAATTTTACCGCTATCGGAGCACAGTTAATATCTGCGATCGCCTCATCGGAATGGTGGAAAGGATTAATTTATCCCCCGGGTTCAAAGGAGGACACGCGTTTGGCATTTCGCGGAGCTTAGTGTCACTGAACGTTGATCACGCCCATTCATCATTATTGGGCTTTATGGCCCGCTTTATCGCAGCGATCATTGATGAGGGGTCGTGCGAAGTCTTGTCACACTCTCCGGCCGAGGGGACCCCATACGGTATAGAATCGACTGAGGTATAGAGGACTGATGATATGGGGATATTCGGATGTAGGCGTTCATTGCAGAATGATGAATATATCAGAAGCTCGGTGAATATTAATTACCTATATGATTTACTATTTGGTCCTGTTTGTGTGAGATCGAGTCAATCGCTAAGAGCTTGGGAGCCATTAGAGACTCGGAGCTGCGCCTTAGGGCTTAGATTGTTTCGGCAATAGGGTAGTTTCCTTCATCAAAGAAAACGAAAGGCATTGATTGCGATTCGTTACCCACCATTAGTGTATTCATAATATAAAAATTATTTGGTTTTAGAATTCCCAGTTTAGACGAATGGCAACGGTCAACTTTAACCTCATTTGAAAGAGGCCAGATTGGCGCCTATGCGATGCCACTCCACGTGAGGTCACAGGGACCTAGTTTCTATACGAGTTGATAGGAGTTTTACATCGTCTGATATTACCAATGCATGCATGAGGCACAGAGCTCAGGGAAACATGTCTTAATAATCACCTATTAAAAATGCCTATGGTCGGAAGGTTTCCTTCGTTTGATAAGGTATTAGTAATCCTTATTTAAGCCAAGCGCTACCTGCTAGCAGCCTGCATCGCAGCAGCGCACACATCCTCGTCCCAAGGTCACCTAACTTGCGGCAGCGGGAACCAGAACGACGTCACACGGCGTTTTCCCATCATTAATACTTAGCCGTCGCGTTTTCGCGCGCTTGAAAATTTTCACTTTTCATTTAATCGCGAAAAATAGATATCGCCATTTAAAAATCTAAAAGTGTGAAATTCGTACTCCAGGAGTAATAATCTTTCGATTTAGGCAATGAAAAATAATAGGAAACCACCCTATTCTGAATAGATATCTTTAGGAGCGAACATCATATTAGAGCCCCACCATATTTCCTGGTTCGACAGAAGCGATTAATTGAGATAGATATTTTGCCGAACGGATAGATAAGGGAATTCGTTTTTCCCCCGAACCATGAAAGACTTTAATAACACTAGTCGCAATTTTGCTGGAACATTTGCTTTTAATAAGTAGACAGCTGGTATCCGAACACCCCCTACCTCACACCTTTTTAGGCGACTTCCAGGGTAGTATGTAAATACCTATGATAAAAAAGAATGTCCCAAAAAACAGATATTTTAAATGAAAAGGTACAAAAAGATATCGTAGCGTCGACATCTTATTTATTTTTAAAACTCTACAGGACATGTTTCAACTGACTTGCAGTCATCTTCAGGTAGCTAGTTGAAACAAGTGTTGTAGATTTTTTAGAATTAAATAAGTAGACAGTGCGATATCTTTTTTTGTATTTTCACCACGCTACTCTACGATATTTCGCCCGAAAAAGTTGACTTCGAACGTTTTAATGTCAAGGGAGTATTTCCACTTTTCAAAGCGAAGGTATGAAGAAGGATATTAAGGCCGTTTTACACGGGGCACGGATTTGCGCAGGTTAGAACTGCATTAATGTATAAAATGGCATGCAATTGCGCGAATGCATGAACGAAATTAGAACAGGGGATATTTTGCCATATCACGTCCACGCATTCTCGGATGTGTTCTAGTAATTCAGCGCTTTACACGACGCAATTTTGACTGCTCCTTCGTACGCACGTTACATTGTGCGAGTACGTGCCCCGTGTAAAACGGCCTTTACATCTGAATTGAGAAATTATAAAAGATAGTGTGAAAACGTTTGCCCCAAAATAAAAAATGAGAATGAAACGGAAAATAGAACTGAGAAGTCGGTTTTTCGTCACCACGTAGATCTTATATTCCACTCCCTATGCAGAACATCAATCGCCATGAAAAATCTTGTAGAACAAGTGTCATTATGAGTGTGAAGTATCAGCCAAGGCGACAACATGGATGAGTCTCCAGGAAGTTCCGCGGAAGCTTGAATTATGATGCCAACTTCGGGCGCATCGTAATTTGGTTTCCAAAAATGTCCGCAGCACGAAGATACATGCAGAGGAATACATTTATTATCGAGATAGGAAATTATAGAGGAGTAAACTGATACAGCGGTGAGGAAATCAGGAAGAGAATTGTATCAGCAAAGGAGGCGTTTATGAATTTTAAGGACCTTATGACATGATGGCAGTATAAGTGTTGACACCTTGAAAATGACAAAGGGTGTCGAAACCATGGTCGGTTAAGTGTTAAATAAAATAGTGTGGATATTACCATTTGTATTTTAATCATGGATATAGCATTATTCCACATAATTAAGCCTGAAACGATTTTATACTTTAGATGCAACTTGTAGTAATTTTTAGTCCTTAGCTGCAACTTGTAGTAATTTGTATCCTCAGTAGCAGCTTAGACATAGTAATAGTAGGGACGGGAAAAAATGACCGAGTGATGCAGGCTTTCATGAACACTTTCTGGTCTCCGCAGGTCAAGCGATCGCTTGCCGTGCGTCACGACAGAACGCCCGCCGCCCTCGCATTGCTTCGAAAGAAAGGAAAACCGCGTTGGTTGGTCTCCGAATCGCACAGGTCACACGGCTCTTGGTCATGCTCGAGCTCACACATCGGGAACGCTTACCTCCCCCCCCCTTTGAGTCACCGTGCAAAATCCGAGCAGGTGGCGACACGCTATCTAGCTTGTGAAGAGAGAGCAGAGGATGAGTGATTGGGGTGAAACCAAGAGGTAAAACTTAGCTGAGTAAATCAAGCTGTAACATCGCCTTTTGACATTCTCTTTAGGATTATTCCGAGAATAAAATGGCGCAGGATCGCTCAAGGTGGGTGTTATTATTATTGTTTAAAAAAAATATAATTTCATAGCATTTTTGCTGGTCTTAGGCGAGGTACGGGTATCACCAAGCACTCTCGTCTTTTTACATCTACATTTACATAATACCCTGCGAGCCACCTCTAGGGTGTTTGGCAGGGGGTGATCAATCACCAGCATGCAGCATGCATTTGGACTCCCACATGCACACCACACCGTCCAAAAAACGTCCCGTATACTAACAAACTATACTACTATATGCTGTTAGAAATAATAATTGAATTAAGAAACATGCATTAGGTTTTACAGAGGTTAGTAGGCTACACTACAAGTCATGCAATCTATTTACGAGTTCTATTGCTGCCGTTATAATCTCTTATTGATCGTGGCAAAAATGACATTCGGAATCTGTCTGTTTTACAATCTATCTCTCTTATTTTATTTATATGATCTGATCTTCCGTAGTATGTTGGCGTCCGTAAGATATGGTTAACTTCGTCAGAAAAGACACTGCTCTTGAATTTATCTAAAATGTTTAGTCTATTTTTCAATCTACGGTCCGACAGAGATTCCCATCCGAGTTTATCTAAGAGGTCAGTTACACTAACAAGACTATCGTAACGACCTTTCTCATACCTGGCAGCTCTTCTTTGCACGCGTTCTAACTCTGTTATTAAGCCTTTTTCATGAGGGTCCCAAACACTGGCAGCGTATTCCAAATGTGATCTAACGAGGGAAAAGTAGCTAATTTCTCTCACTTTGTCGTCGCACTTTCCTAATATTCTTTTAACAAAACCCATTTTACGATTAGCTTGACCGGTTATTTCTCGAATATGTTTATTCCACGATATATCATTATTGAGTCTAACTCCTAGATATTTCACGGATTCAACATTCTCTAATTTGGTACCCCGTGTTTTTAATCTGTGTTGAAAATTTTTCTGACAATCCGACAAGTATTTAAAATTGCTGCTTTTTGTATTGTAATGAACAAGTTTTTCGGCAGTCCAATAGTTTGAAGACCCTGATGGATTGAATGAGGCACTACTCCTGTGGCAGAGATAATGATTGGTATTATGTGTACTTTATGTGATTTTCACATGCTCTTTACTTCATTTTTAAGTTCTTCATACTTTTCCATTTTGTTGGTGTAGGCTGCAGTGATATTATGCGAATTAGGTACGGCAATGTCTATCAAGTACGTTTTATTGTGAGTTTTATTTGCACTACTAGATCAGGTCTATTGCTATGGATTGTTTCTATTATTATTATTGTTATTATTATTACACATTGCTGCAAGTAGACTATTGTCTGGTAGCAGCATTAGATGTATACACATGAATAACAAATGTACCTATCTAATACAAAGTTTAGGAACAGAAAAGACACCCATGGCAAAAAATAATACATTAATTCCAATCTCATACTACTAAGAATTTAACATTGTCCCAATAAACCAATTTCTGATATCCACTAAATACATTAATTCTAATAAAATACAAAACTAACAAATGAACACTTACCCAACTAACCCAATTTCACACTCTCTCTATTAAACCACAATGCAATTAACCAATGAGTGATGAGCACTTCTCTCTAAAAATTTTCACATTTGCAGGGAAGATCTTAAAAATAACTGTTAACTGCGTTCTTTATCATAATAATCACTGGTCAACAATCCTATGATTAAGATTTCTTGGTCAATTCACTTTTACTTATACCACTACTTTTTTATATAACGCAACCCGGGTTTCGATGAGTAATCATCATCTTAAGGCGTAAATAGGGTAGTTTCCTTCATCAAAGAAAACTAAATCCATTGATTGAGATTCCTTACCAACCATTAATGTATTCATAATATACAAATTATTTGGTCAAAGGAATACCGGTTTAGACGAATAGTCAATTTTATCCTCATTTGAAAAAGGCCAGATTGGCGCCCATGCGATGCCACTCCATGTGACCTCACAGGGACCTAGTTTCTACACGAGAGGATAGGAGTTTTACATCGTCTGAGATTACCAATGCATGCATGAGGCACAGAGCTCAGGGAAACATGTCTTAATAATCACTTGTTAAAACTGGCTACGGTCGGAAAGTTCTCTTCGTTTGATCAGCTATTAATAATTCTTATTTAAGCCAAGCGCTACCAGCTAGCAGCGTACTCTGCTACCTGCTAGCATCCTACGTCTTATCAGCGCCCAAAGCCTCGCCCCATGGTCACCTCATTTGCGGCAGCGGGAACCAGAACGACGCGACGTCACACGGAGCTTCCCCGGCATTCATACTTAGCCGTCGTGTTTTCGCACGCTTGAATATTTTCACTTTTTATTTAATCGCAAAAAATAGATATCGTAATTTAAAAATCTAAAAGCGTGAATTACGTACTCCAGGAGTAATAATATTTCGATTTAGGCAATAAAAAAATGATAAGAAACCACCCTAAGATGATCTATTTATCTTATTATCGTTACCTAACGGAGGAAGAGATGAATTTTTAAACGGACGCCAGAATAGGGGAAAAGGATGGGTAAAGATATTCGTTTATCAGAGTCTTGTCCTGACTTTCAGTAATTTTTAGAATTTCCAATTGCTCTCATGAGTCTAATTCACAGCGGTCGTTGCATGATTTTAAAATATTCATTTAAAAATTATGAAATCCTAGGATTGGTTTGACGCAACTCTCCCCTTAATTCTCCCATCAGCTTATCTTTTCACATATTTCTCTTTCACATCATTTTTTACCTTTTCCATATTCGAGGTTTTTCGTTTTTGCCATCAACTTGTACCTCGTCGATAGTCTTCATCTGGCCATCGCGACTCATGATATGGCCTGTAAGGTTGTACTGTCTTCTTGTCAAGGTTTTCATGAGGCTTCTTTTCTCTCCTACTATTTTTAAGACATCTTCATTACACAATGTTTACGCAAAGTGATTACAGTTGTTCTCACCGAGTCAGTTAGCTTTTGTTGACATCAGTTTCGCTGAATTTGAAGTCAGCGTCTTCAGGTCTAAGGTGACCTAACGTTACGTTCGGCATGTATATTGTAGAAAAACTTCTCTCTCAAAAAGTTTTCCGCTGACTGCGGCCTGCGAACTCTCGCCCATCATGCATCGTTTCAGCGCAAGATTGAGTGGCACAAAGTCTTTGAAGCAATATCCCTAGTAGCACCAAAAGGATTATATCTGTATATTTTTAAGATTTCGAAATACATCGGTAAACAGATTTACAAATTTGTATATTATACATATTTTATACATGTTTGATGATCCATGGGCCTTGATGTGTACCAAAACCTTTAAAATATACAAATAATATCCTTACGGCGTAACCAGGGATCATCACACATATATAAGATATGTATAATATACAGATTTACGACGAGTTATACGTATTCAATCTATATAAAATCCATATAATGGCATCAGATATAATACGTATAATATCTAGATATTATCTGCCTGGTAGAGGACATTTGCATGTATTTTATTCAGATATAATATGTATACTATGATACGTGTTAAATCTAGATATAATCCTTTTTGGTCCTACTAGGGATACACCATGTCGCGATGCAAGATAGTTTAATTCCACTGCTGGCTTAATACATTTCGGAGAACTTGCGGTGCACGATAGGAAAGCAGATTGAAAGCGAAATTTTATGACAAGCACGCTGAGGCATCGATCGTCAAACGAGGCCTATGGTAATGGAGCAGTTAAGGCGATAATTCGCCAACGCACGTGGTAACCGCTGTCATTGGCAACATTTAAGCTCGTATCCATCATGGTAGTCGCTTGTTGGTGAACTAGGGAGCGGTGGTGATCGATAATTGAGCTTATTAGCGCCATGGTGAGCCTTTGGAGGTAATGGCGCGGATGTGATTGTTGCGGTTACGAAGCAGTAGTCGAGCATAAGGATAACTGTTGAGGGTTGAGAGATTGAGGGATATCTATTTGAAAGGTGGAGCGAGTACCTTTTCTTCGAGCTATGAATCCCAATGGTACTTCATAGTTCGGTGGTCAGTGTTAAAAAATATTTAACCCTTTATAACCCAATGTTGCTTCTAAGCAACATCAAAAATGTTTAAACTTTCAGCTCTATTTAGGATATATCTAAACTAAATATTATTTTGTAGTGTAAATTTTAATGACGAAATACTAATCTGCCAGGATAATTATCATTGAGTGTAAAATTTTCAAATTTTCAAATGAAAATTCTTGAAATTTGATTTCTTCCAGAAACAGCTCTGGGCTAGAAAAGGTTAATAACTTGTAGTACAGTAGCATCATAAAAATTTCAAGTGCGCAAATTAGGTCTGTTTTTCAAGTTTCTACCCGTTAAGTAAGTTTACAAATACGGAAATAAAAATGGCCAGATATCTGTTGATAATGAACAAAAGGAAAACAAATATATTAGTCTGCAGTAAAGGATAGCACAAACAATAAACTAGGAAATCAAAAGCTTCAAGAGGTAAAAAAGTTTTTTTTTTACCTAGAAAGCCGATTTACCAACGATGGATTTTTTTCGCCTATTCAATAGGCTCCCAGAGACTTCCACAGCAATAAGTAAACTTCTCTAACAAGCACTCCGGTATGAGCCGTGCCGTTTGCAACACAGATATACATAACAGGTTGAACATACTGGCTTTGACGGCATAGTAAATTTATTTTTCAACAAAATTAGGGCAAAATATTCGAAGAACTAAAGGGAATTTGGATAAAGGCAGGTGGAGTTGTAATTCATTTTCTACTTAAACAATTATTCTTATTGAGTGTCACTCGCTTAGTTAATGAATAACAATAAAAAACTTTGTATTCCATAGGGTACCAATTATCTTTATATTTAAGCGCAAAATAACTCGACACTGATATGGCAATTAGGCATATACTCTCTTAGCACAACGGCACGAGATATACCATCAGCATACAGCCGAACATCGGATGTAATCTACGGCAAGGAAAAGGTTGGGGATTCTGTTTTTGACAGTCATATAAATTCATTTTTGAAGAAACTGGGCACAATAGATAAACTTGACCAAGGTTGAGTATATTGGCATTGCCAACCAAATTAAATTACTGACAAAGAAACAGTCCAGGAGGACACTGATAGGTAGCTTTAAATTAATTTTATATTCAACGAAAATTACAATATTATTATTTTTATCTGTTTTAATGCATAACAACAATATAAATATTGACCTTGTGGTTTGAAGAGTACCTTATCAAAGAAGCCTAAAACATAACTATTACTACTAAAAAATAACTACTAACCTCTCCGCCTTTGAAATAATTTTGATTATAATTTTTTATCTATGTTTTAATGCATAACAAAAATGTAAATAGTGGCCTTGTGGTGTGAAGAGTACCTTATCAATGAAGCCTAAAACACAACTATTACTACTAAAAAAATAACTACTAACCTCTCCGCCTGTGAAATAATTTTGCGGAAAAATAGGCTCATTCAAAAAACATTCGAAGACATCGCAGGAAGTCGGAGGAATTGATATTTCACGTCATTCGACGACCCAAGTATGCAGCTTACGACATCGTTTACGACTTTCCCTCATAGATTACAAGTCACGATTGCATACGTAATGGCTTTCTGAAATCCATTCTCAAGAGCCATTTCCACCCTTGATCGACCATAAAAGCGCTCGCAACATCCAGATCTTTGGATTCCTCCGTAAATTGCCGCAAGATTCAAGAAAACCGACGTTCGAGCAACAGAGCAGAAAGCTAAGGGTCCGTTTTCACGTTTCCGGACCAAATGGAGCTTTTTTTCCGCGAACGGCAGAGTTGAGCAACATATTGTGAGGAGAACGCTACCAAAAGAGCTACTCGGCAAAAAAAGCCTTTTTGGGGGAAACAGATAGGTGTGAAGAACGTGTACGTAGATTAATTTCAATTGGCTGACTCCTGAGAATGGGAAACGGAGGCGAGAAACGCCTGACAGTGGAAAACTGCACAACAGTTCCACATAAGGAATAAACTTGCTTAACAAGGATTTCACAGCCAACACGATTACACACGTAAGGGTAACAACGTTCATACAGTGAAATATTGAAGCAAATTCACTACACGCCCAAAGATGCCGTAAATCAATCAAGAACGAGACTTTTTAAATATTTTCTTTTCAATTTTAAGCATTTATGAATGGACACCCCTACATTAAAATAGGGAATATTTCACTTCGTAATCTTTTAAGAGCCCCCTTCATTCATTAGGCGCAAATTTGAATACGGGAATATTGTCAAAATAACCTAAAACATCTCATCCTCTATCCACGCGTAACGCGTATGAGAAAAAGCTGTCAACAATCCCGTAAGCGAGAAATGCCTGTCAGTGGAAAACTGCACAACAATTCTACAACTATAAATATAAAAGAGGTTGTCTATTTGTTTGTCCGCCATGCGTTTCCATACGGCAGCACGGATTTCTATCAAAGTTAGAACATAGGTGCTTCTCATGTTCATGAACCCCGTGGTGCTACTTTCGATTGCGTCCAATGCGTCATTTGTGTCGTTTTCTCATTACCATTTGTTACATGTCATACAACTTCTGTGTTTGTACATCCTGCAGAGTAGGCACACCTCTTGACACACTCATGAGAGAAAATGTAATAATCCTGCTATGCAATCATGAATTCTACGTTCCAATTTTCCCCCTTCTCTGGATATATACTTCCCGACCAACGCCGGGTAAGCCGGGCATGCTAGTAAAGAATAAAATTGCTGAGCAAGGATTTCAATAAGAACGCACGTAAGGGTAACAACGATCGTACAGTGAAATATTGAGACGAATTCGCTGCACACCCAAAGATTCCGTAAAGCAGACAAAAAACGAGACTTTTTAAAGATATTTTTATCATTTTTGATTACGAACCCCTCCATTTAAAATGAAAAGATTTCACTCGAAAATATTTCAAGTGTTCCCAACATTCATCTGGCGCTAGTTTTGCGACGGCAATGAAGTCAAAATCTCCTCAAACTTCTTATCCTCTATCCACGCGTGGCTTACGAGGAAAAGTCGTAAATGGCTTGGTAAGCTGCAAACTTCAGTCATCGAATGAAGGGATATATCCATTTCTCCAACTTCCTGTGTTGTTTTCAAATATATGTAATGCTGAAGAAAAGTTTCTCGGGTTTTCCACCGGTTGATGTCGTCCATGTCTCCCGACGTTTCGATCCACGACTTGCTGATCATCCTCAGGGGATCTTCGGAAGATCCCCTGAGGATGGCCAGCAAGTCGCGGATCGAAACGTCGGGAGACATGGACGACATCAACCGGTGGAAATCCCGAGAAACTTTGCTGCAACTGATACGCCGGGAAAACCTAAGATCACATATTTGTAATGCTAATTATTTTTATTTTACACTTATTCAATTATTTATTTAATCTCTACTGCCCCGAAAACAGCGCTTTTGATTCATTTTAAGCGGAGAATCCAACGACTGACAACGATGACAGAAACAAATTTGCCAACCTACCCAGGCGTGACTCGAACCCGGGACCTTCATTTCGACAATGGAGGGCTTTACCCTGCCGCCACCGAGGCCACTAATCACCTAACCGTAGTTTTTTTTCTATCTAAAATAATACAAACATATACATTATTGTACTGCCTCGAAATGGTAAATAATGCTGGGCTAGTTAGGTTTAAGTATGATTTTTTTCTGAAATTTTCAAAGATAAATAATGTTTGAATGGTTTAGGACAGGGGTCTCCAATTTACTAGGCCACGAGGGCCACATTCCAAGTCCCGAATCGCCACGCGGCACAGTGGTCCGAAATCGGAAAAAGCCGGACAAAAGTCCAAAATAGTATTTTTTGAGGTAGAGACTTGAAAATTGACGCATATGCTCAAAAATAATTGATGATACCACATTACATTTTTATTATCATTGATGATACATTATACCACATAGATATCAACCAAAATATATTAAAACAATGGAAAACGTAGATAAAGTACCATATTACTGGAATATGTTTTTTACTTAATTAAAATCCTGCAAAAACTCTACCAGTAGCTTAACTTCTAAGTTTTTCGAAGAAAAATGAGATCGAGCGTGTTTTTGGAAATATGGTTGTGTTTGGTCCTTTGTATCTTAGCAACGGATGGGACCTATGAAAAATGGCTTATTGTTTCATGATCATCAATTATTTTTGAGCATATGCGTCAAGTTTCAAGTCTCTACCTCAAAAAACGCTATTTTGGACTTTTGTCCGGCTTTTTCCGATTTCGGACCATTGTGCGCGGGCCGGATAACAAATTTGCCTATTACTGAAGTATACGATATTCGATACTTGAAACGAGTGCGCGGGCCAGGTGAAAGCCCTCCGCGGGCCGTGTTTTGGAGACCCCTGGTTTAAGACGATTGATCCATGTTTGTAAGACGGCAATGGTAAATTATTATTGAAAAATTGTGGATCGATAATGTGATACATGTCCATATTTGGGTTCAGATATAGTAAAAACAAAGGCTCTTGGGATAGAAGTCAATGATGCACTGTGGCTCATAGTCTTTATTGAAGGATTGCATGAAAAAAGCCAATTTAAATCTTCTTCTTCTTCTTTTGATATCCATCCATTGGAGCCTATTCAAGTAAGGCGTTGCATGTTCATTTTTTTTGCTAGTTATAGAAAGCAAATTGGTCTGTACTGGACGCCATCATTTTACACGATTAAACATATCAACTTAGTAATCAATATAAACAGCTACAATTAAATTTATCTGATTTTCCACATAAAATGCCATTAACAAACGAACTGCATAAGATAAAAATTCAACCTTAAGCTAAAATTAAACCGAGGCCAAAAAGCGCGGTGACCTATATCTGGAGCTTTCACAAAGTCAACGAATCCATGCATTATTTGAAAGAGAAATTTCCAGTTCAATGCACTCCTCAATGCACTTCCTACAAACCTCCCACACCGACTTCCAGAAAAATATTTCTGCCGACGAACTGTGTGAATAATTTGCACAAGATCAATGCGCTAAAATATGCCTTTGCACTGAACCATTTGGTAAAATTAGACATTTCTCTATGCCGAGGCAAAGAAAATTTATGAACAGCAGTTTGAGGCCCTATGTATTCTAAAAATTTTAACAAAATATAATATAAATTCCAGAAATTAATAGTAGCGGGCGTAACTTGGTGGAAATCTATAATCGCAGGAATAGAAGGATCAACAACTTTGCTAATTCCACATAGTAATTTATTGACGCCCTTATTTAGGGTGTCAATAAACTACTACGTGGAAATAGCAAAGTTGCTGATCCTTCTATTCCTGTAAATTCCATTCTCGAGAAATTTTCATCTGCAACAAGCATCTTCCATTCTAGCAAGTGAGTAGTTCCATATCTAACAAACAAAATAAACAAAATTGTATTTATTAAAGTAATATCATCCTCACCACAGGTAAACAATCCTAAGATTGGTTTGCCGCAGCTCTTTTCTTATTTCTCCCTTCAGTTAATATTTTCATGCCTACGTACAATTCATCAGATGCTACATATGGAGTATGTTTCTCTATGGAAGCGAGGCTTGTACGTTGACAGCAATAGAGAAGTTAAGAGTGGAAGAATTCGAAATATGGTGCTACCGAAGAATGATGAAGATAAAATGGATTGATCGTGTGAGTAACGAGGAAGTGCTAAGAAGAGTGGGAGAAAAGAGAAGCCTACAAAAATCCTTAAGCAAACGACGGGACACTAGCATGCCCCACCAAACCTTACACTCAAAAGCCCAAGTGGGTCAATTTGACCCAATATGACTAGGGTTACATATTTAACTCAAAACCTGCAATTTCTTCCTAGATTTTTTATTCATATTGTTTAGAAAGTACTTGGGAATGAAGGAGGAAACTTAGTATGACAAAAAATTTAAAAAATATTAATTTTTTGACAGTCTTACCAATCAATATCATCAGTCATCATCAGTCAATAACCAATCTTAGGATTGATTGTTGACTGATGATGACGTAGTCCTTCTCTTTCATATCCTTCTTTTCCTGTTTCATATGTTTCATTCGATGTCTTTCTTTTCGGTTCTTGCCTTCTACTTGTCCCTCGACTGTTGTCTTCATCAGGCCATTATGTCTCAATAAATGACCAATAAGGCTGTAAGGACCAATAGCTGCTCCGGGCGTAATTCGTTTATCACATACGTAACGCTTTCTGTAGGCACGTAACAGCTTTTGACGAATCGTGCAGCTTTCCCTAGTATTTTGTAATACTGGCGCAAGGATTCCTTCAACCTAGTTTAAAACTTTATTCCAACATTTTCGCTTCTAATACATGGTTCTGAAGTGCGGATTGTTGCAAAAGAATCACTAAAGAAGCTCATGACAATTGAAAACAAAGTTTTGCGAAGAATATACAGTCCCTTTAAGGAAGGAGAAACATAGCAAGTATGAAAACAACAAAGAGTTAAGAGAGTTAAATAAATAATCAAATATCGTGTGAATAATCAGAAGTATGAGATTGAAATGACTGGGCCACGTACAAAGACGTAGAGAAGAGGCGATAAACAACCAGGTTGATTCTGTCGAATAAGCCGACGTTTAGTCGTGTCGTCCGATTGGCTGTAGGTCTTTTTAAAACCTCCATTTTCTTCCCTTATGTTTTTTATACAGCTGATTGCATGTCTCCCTGTATTGCAGGTCTGCCTTTATTAAGATGAAAGCCGGTGTCGGCGGACGACACCTGAACCGTATTGTTGCCCTCGCTAAACCATCGCGTCGTATCGGTTCAGTGTGAAATTGGACTTTATCAATGAGTAACACGGCCTTGAAGATGGGTGACAAGTCGTTTTCCGAAACGTCGGTTTATACGACAGAATTAACCTGGTTGAGGACCCGAGAAGAATTCGTCAGTAGTATTCACCAGGAGAAATTAAAATCGTTGATGATAAACAAGTTATGAAAGGGAAACCAGAAGGTCAAAGACCGTTAAGAAAACCGAAAATGTGTTGGAACGACGAAGTAAAGAAGAATATGAGGAGAATAAGTTGGAACGACGAAGTAAAGAGGAATATGAAGGGTATGGATATGGGAGGTGACCTTAGAATGTGGAGACGATTGGTTAGTGAGGCCGAAGACCGTCTAGGATTCCAATGGTAAGGCTAGGGGTAAGAGTAAGTTATACTCTGTTAATTTTATCTCTGCGGGTGAGCTGGTGTGGCCAAAGCAAATGGAGATGAGGGGATGGAAAGTATCTCGACATGTGACTTGGCCTTTACCAATCTGCAAAAAGTAGGCGTGGCCTCAGTGAGTCGCTCTCAGACCTCCGCTGGGTGAACATCGTGAATCTGCTCGTGGGGCAGTGTTGCCAAACCTCACGCGTTCTCCTTGTATGTGACTAAGTATGCCTTCCAGCAATGGTACCTCATTCAGCGCGGTAGCTGACTGTCATGGGCTTCCGTAAAAGGATTATCCCCAATGCCTTCCAAATGAGTAGGTTTATTGCCTCGGCGCCGGGGCCAAAATACCTGTGGCCACCTGTGACTCACACGGTTTCAGTGACAAAGTAGGCACATCTACGTACATTTGGCAACGTTATGTTAGCTCCTCCTCTCTCTCTCTCGGTACTACCCCTCCCCTATCAGCGAAGTCATCCGAGAGTGTCCGGGCTCTCACGAAAGCTCACCCGCAGACATAAAGTGAACAGACTATAAACTCATTTACACCTTTCACTATAAGGAGGAGAACGTCGGCACCAGGTTTTCCGCAAACTTTTCTCCCTTTTGGGGGACAAAGTTGATACATTTTCATCGTAGGAAAAATGCTCCCAAAACGTTTTCCCGTCTGTCTGAGAGCAGTCTCACACGACAGGAAAATCGCTCAGGAGGTGATCTCGTGAGCGCATCGCGACGAGACAGACAACGGCGGACCCCCTTCACTTTTTACTCTCGGGAAAACGGCTTTCAAACGGCAAAGGTGCTCAGATGGTATCGCGGGCGAACGAGGCAATTGAGAGCGCGCTGGGTGCACTTTTGAACGGGATCATAACGTCCAAGTGCTCCGAACTGAACTCGGATAAAGGGCAGCGAGGTCTTGCTTCCCTCACGGAAATGAAAGTAGTGCAGCGTCCTCCTACGAGACTCACCAACTTCCGTGGGGTGGGATAGGAATTGAGCGAAGGTGTTCCAGTCCGGAATGGGCGGGAGGAAAGGGGAAATAAAAATATCGCACCCTCTTCTATAGGTACACATGCGCATCTCTCTTAAGAGATCTCGCGAGCTCGGATCTATAAAAAACACTTTCCAAGAGAGTACAGACAATGGAACCCAGAGAGAACGGTGGGGATTGTTTTTTTTTTGGAAACATTCATTATTCAAAGGCCTTGCAGATTTTCACGAATGCGATGCATAGAAAAAATTATAACCTCCTAGGTCCTGGCGTATTGTATACCATGCATCAAAGTTTGAACTGAATATTTTCATCGCTTGACTAGGTAAAAAGTCGTTACTGCAACTAGTTCATTGAGTCCTGACTAGGTGACAGCATTATACAGAAGCATGATTCACAGAAATTGCTTATGTTGTTTTTTAACATCTTAATAACCGGAAAACATGAAACTCAGGCCAAAAATAACGGTGGATATGTCCAAGGACTGAGGAGGATAAGTAGTGATGAGTCGATTCCATGATGTAGTAACAATGAAACCTAGTTAGCAATGAAAAACACTTCGCTACTTACACTATTTATCTAAAAAATGCTACCGTTTTCCGCGGTCATGCCATTATCAAGGACATTTATTTACATTAAGTACATTTATGTACTTTATAACTGCGTGACAACCGAAATCAGTAGTAATTTGTTAATAAATTGAGGAAGTAACGAAGTCTTTTTCTTCACCAAAATGGAGCCCTTCCACCAAGTACAAGCTTCAAGTTTTGATTTAATTGAAACCTAAGTAGTAATCAATTTTATGATCGGGGGAAATTGTAAGTCTTTATTTCAATGTGGAAAAGTTCCACTCCGTGACCCTTGCATCTTTGGGTTTTATTCACATGAAAAGATTAAAATAGGATCGTATGCTATCCCGGGGAAATAATAATGATACATGACTTTTTTCTTTCATTTACATTTTTATAGCATACAATAAGCATCAGCTACAATGGAATGAAATAAGGCACCGCAGAAGAGCACTCTATTGGTGGGGTTGCCATGCGATACACACGGCAGCACAGACAAACAAAAATATCTAAGTATCGAGGTAAGGTTACGCACTGAAAAGTTTTCATCATTACAAAAATTTTAAAATTCCCATCTGCCCTGTTGAGGATGCCCATGTTAAGTTTCGAATCGTCGCCCTTGGAAAGCGTGACCCAGTGGAGGAGCAGAGAAGAATTTATGCATATGAAAAGATTAACAACCAAGAGGAGTGCTGCGTGACACCACTTTGCAATGCTGATCAATGATGATAATGATGATGAAACCCAAAGGCCCGCATTCTTAGTCGACTCTTACAAACCAAGCGTCAAACGTGAAAAAAGTCAATATATATTCGCAGAAACAAGGTGCATGTTTACCACTATATTGTACTTATTTTAACTTCAGCAAATTTTTTTATTTATTTTACGTGATGGGTATAATGTGGTAGTAGTATTACCTTTCCTCTGTGTTTCTGTACCTGTAAAATGGTTCGTGTGAGCTCGTCACCCTTAATATGCTTTATAACGTAGATTCTGTAATTGAAGTGATCAGCACCTTCCCCTCCTCACCCCTGATGGACGCGGCCATGGGCATGATAACTAAAATATAAGTGTACACTCCTGCTAAGGCAAAACTTACCTGCGGTTAGAATTTCCTAAAGTAAATACGTGCTAGGCAAGAACAATGGAAAAATTAAAAAAATGCAATTAGTCGTCCTATAGTCTATTCATTTTATGTCTGCGGGTGAGTATTCGTGAGAGCCCGGATGGCTTCGCTGATGGGGGAGGGAGAGGAGGAGCGAACATAATGTTGCCAAATGTACATAGCCACCCTAGTTTGTCACTGAAAACCTGTGAGTCATAGGTGGCCTCAGGTATTTTGGCCCGGCGCCGAGGCAATATACCTACTCATTTGGAAGGCAATGGGGATAATCCTTTCACGGAAGCCCATGACATTGTCAGCTACCGCGCTGAATGAGGCACCATTGGTGGAAGGCATACTTAGTCACATACAAGGAGAACACGTGAGGTTTGGCGACACTGCTCCACGAGCAAATTCACGATGCTCACTCGGCGGAGGTCTGAGAGCGACTCACTGAGGCCACGCCTACTGTTTGCTGATTGGCAAAGGCAAAGTCACATGTTGAGAAACTTTCCCTCCCCTCACCTCCACTTGTTTTGGCCACACCAGCTCACCGGCAGAGATAAAATGAACAGTATATAGCGAGAGACACCATTAATTTAATTAATCAAGACATCGCTGCTATTCCTGATGGCACGACAAGCAAAACATCCTGCATTTTATCGAAGGCCGAAAGTGGTACTGTAGTCCGCTCTGATTTTAAGTAACGGCCTTTCACTTCCTGCACGTCTCCAAGGCTTTGGCGCCGTACGCCGTTTGCGAAAACAAGTTTTATTTAGCATGTAGAAAGAAAGAAAAGAACCCATAAATAGCGGAGTGGGGCACGAAGGAAGCGATTTTGGCCCTTATGCTGCTCATATAGAAGACATTGGAGAAGAAAAAACCGACTTCCGCAGCATTTGTCGGCTTAGAGAAGGCCTTTGATAACATGGAATTTTTCTGTGCATTGACTTGCTAATGCATTTTTGATTGTCTGCGCTATCATGTGTATCCGATGAAGTTGGTGCGAAGGCTTCCGCGGTGCGATTGTAATGAAGGCTGTATTTTTCCTGGTTCCAAAGACGACGAGGTAAAACCCAGAAAATTGCAGCCTTCAAATGTATCCGATGGTAACTCCACGTAAAGACTGCTCCTCTTGGGAGCCAAATATTGCATTCTATAATAGCTGATCCTTATTGAATGCTTTGATTTATGTAAATGAATGAAATAAAGTCATATATTAATATAATTATTTCTCCGCGAAAGAGTACGATCCTATTTAATTATTTTCGAGTTAACATAAATCTGTTCTTTCATCTCCTGTAACTTGTTCTATACTTCCCATTCGTGAAAATCGTTTAGGCCTCAGGCTTAAAATTTCGAAAGAAAATGGAGTGCTCTACAATGATCGTAGAATTGTACACAGTAAATGTAAAAACCAAGTAGCTGCGTTGTGCAACAAGATAGCTAAATTTGTTGATTCGACAGAACCCTCCTGTAGCCGGTATGAGCCCTCTTAAGGTTGGACTGATCCGTAAATCCCTGCTATTTTTCAGTACAACCGAAGGCAAAGTCGCAAGCAAAATCCTCAGAGAATCTCTTCCACTACTGTTTCTGTCCACATCATTTGCCACTACCTACGCACTTCTTTTTGTACCGCCCTGCGATTGTTTTTCTTCTCCCGGTACAGCGCGGATCTGCGGTATTGTGGACCTGTCCATCTTCCGGGTTTTAGCCGCGTTAGTGCCAGAGGTGCTCTATACTATGTTCATTTTATCTCTGCGGGTGAGCTGGTGTGGCCAAAGCAAGTGGAGATGAGGGGAGGGAAAGTTTCTCGGCATGTGACTTTGCCTTTGTCAATCAGCAAACACTAGGCGTGGCCTCAGTGAATCGCTTTCAGACCTCTGCCGAGTGAACATCTTGCATCTGCTCGTGGAGCAGTGTCGCCATACCTCACGCGTTCTCCTAGTACATGAATAAGTATGCTTTCCACCAATGGTGCCTCATTCAGCGCGGTAGCTGACAATGTCATGGGCTTCTGTGAAGGGATTATCCCCTCCCCTCATCTGCACTTGCTTTGGCCACATCCCCGATGCCTTCCAAAAGAGTAGGTATACTGTCTCGGCGCCGGGGCCAAAATACCGGTGGCCACTTATGACTCACACGTTTCCAGTGACAAAGTAGGCCGGCTATGTACATTTGGCAACGTTTTTATAAATGATCGCTCCTCATTTCCCTCTCTCTCGGTACTACCCCTCCCGTATCAGCGAAGCTATCCGAGAGTGTCCTGGCTCTCACGGAAGCTCACCCGCAGACATAAAGTGTATAGACTATAGTCAATGTGACTGCGTAGGTTTCCGCGGTGTCGAGGTTCCAAAATTTCCATTCTTCCGGTGCTATCGCGTCTGTCTGTTTGTTGATGGCAACAGTTTCGCTAGCACTACTGCTGGCGTCTTCAGATTCATCATCACCTTCGAAAGCCACGGCATTCGCAGACGCTGAAAACGAGTTGGAGTGGCACCCCTGCGAAAGCGCACTCCAATTGTTCCCGAGAGGAATCGTGATTCAAAACGGAGAGAGAGAGAGAGAAAGAGATAGCGAGAGAGTGAGTGAGTCTCCCCTCGCTCACGGAGTTGCAGTCCTTCCACTTCCTCCTCCCACTCACCATACTCACCTCCCTCCCCCCACCCACCTACTTGCGTCCTTTTGCTACCATTCCGAAGACGCCATCTCGCATCGTAACCTCTTCGACTATGCTGACCGACTCACACACGTATAATACCGTACGATAGATGTACGTGTTAGTTATGAATAAAATGTTCCGAAGGATCAGGCGGTTTAGATAATAGAAAAGGCATTGTTTCAGATAGATAATTTATGTCAAAAAATATAACATGGAGAAATCTTGAGCACAACCGTTCTGTCTGGCGACTACGAGCTGAATGTCTGCCCACGGCACCGGAACACGTGGGGCAGTTCCACAATTTGACTTACTTAGTCAACCAACACAAAATTTGACTTACTGTGCAAACAAAAGAATAACGATTGGTAGGATTCAAAATGACCACAAAGACTTCAACCAATAGAGGATTCTCCAATCGGCTTATCGTGTAATTAGGATGGGGCGAGTGGCTTCCACCTTCTTAAGTAAACACATTGTAATATACTATGTCCGAGTACATTTAGGTAATTCATAAGAGGATACCTTAAGGTTGCTCAGCTTCATTGTCTGCTGTTGCTTGCAAACAATCTCAGGCGTCTTGGTGACACTCATATGATAGACATATTTTTACATATGTCACATCTCCCTAATTACATTTTTAGCCACATAATTACACACGCTTGACCAGTTCGTTATCAGTCTTCAGTATTAAATTCGCATGAGTGAATGAAAAAGAGTGGTAAATACGCCAGCTAATATAAAGTATTATTTTACACGAAATTACAAATTGTCTTGGTGACACTCATATGATATACATATTTGAATATATAATACACCCATACACACACAGAATGATTTAACCCGAAGGCTTTTTTCGATAGATGAGGGTAAATCTCACCCCATACTAAGCCCCAGCTGCGTGAATTTCACACATTCAGGGTAGAGGAGACAGTTTCTTTCCCTGAATCACCGGAGTATGAACCTGGGACCCTTCAGTCAGTAGCCAAGTGCTCTAACCACTAGGTTACCACGCTCTCTTTGGTAAACATGCGTAAAGAAAATATTTACCCCTCGACGTAGGAAATTGTACACCAACGAGCCTGGGAGGAAATATTATGCATATACAGGTTTAATATTCCCCATCAATAACAGCCAGGCTCTAGATTTACCGAGGAACCTCGATTCATACCGAATTTTTTGTTTTTTACTTCGGGATTTTAAGATAAAATTTAGGAGCAATTATATTGACGTTTCAAGACTTCAAAAATAATGTTATGGATCTATGATACCGTGATTTAAGTAAAACATTCAAATTTTCCATGTTCAGTTACCGGGATTATGAATATTGGCGTGGAAACATTGAGCCATTGCAATATGGACACGGAGCATAATGAAAGGTGATGTGATCGTGGATTGTCAATGACGAACTTAACTATGGTATGGTCTCCTAATCTCGAAAGCCTTCTGCTCTCCGGACATGGATGGAGCGAATGACCTCAGGTATCGTGAGCAGTCTCACATTACCAGAGCAATAAACTAAATCCAGGTCGTATACCTGAGAAGTGAAGGAGGACCACCACGCATTAGCCTCAACAGGTGTGGGGAAAGCCAAGAATCGCAGTGCCAACAAAGATACGGCTTCTCAACACCAAAACGGAACATGTATCGAAAGGAATGCTATGTTTTTTCACTTTATACAGATTTCTAACGCCTAACATCGTATAAAACTACAATAGCATATTCTTACTCCTCCTTGTTATGTCCTTCATAAATTGATTTCATCGTACCCCCACTTTGATGCTAAAATTCGACCTCTATTCGACATTGTCCGCATTTGCATGACATGGCTTTGCGTGGGTAGTCGAAGAACGATTTTACAGACGAAAGGCATTTATGCACTACTCGCGGAGAGAAATTATAATAAGACTTTTAAGAAGAATTATATAACTATTATAACGAGACTATCT
The DNA here is from genome assembly GCF_921293095.1 of Ischnura elegans. NCBI lineage: Eukaryota > Metazoa > Arthropoda > Insecta > Odonata > Coenagrionidae > Ischnura > Ischnura elegans. The sequence continues at coordinate 79,258,161 of NC_060254.1, read as the reverse complement.
TTCAGGGAGGACCACATCAAAAAGACAATCGTTAGGATAGAATAGTTGTAGACAATACAGAAACTATATTGAAGAAGAGTAGGTGAAGACCTGTATCAAAGAAGAGTAATATCGGTAATATCTAACCTCACATCGCCATCTGAAGTAAAATAAGTGGATAGGTACACCAGCGCTCGAGGATAGTTGTTTCCCTATACAGCCGTAGTTAATAGGCCGTAATTCTCCTTATTTTATCCCCAAAGCCATAAAAAACTATTGGCGGGCATTTCGTGATCGTACGTCTAAAAATTTACTAGCCAAAGTATTCTTAAGAACAAGTATAATACGCACACTATGAACAAAAAATAAATTGGCGTCATCCAGATTCAAAATTCGAAAAAATTATTTTAAAATACCTACTCATGAAATATTTTCATTGTTTCCTTGCACGCTGAAAATGTGTTGCAATTACTTATTCTAGATATTTTGAAGACATGAAATTGCTGAGGTCAAAAGGCATTTATTGATGTTTAGGAAAGGTACTTTGAGACCCACGGGGATGGAGTAAGGCGAGATGTTACTACGAGAGAGTGATGAAATGGTTTAAATTGAGGACTGATAATCGAAAAGTGCTGTTCCCATTCGAAGCACAGAAAGTACAGGCAATGATAAAATTTTAAGTACCCAGCAAACTTGATCAAAACGAGTGAACTGTTCCATTATCATTCTGATCGCTCTGTCTTGGTAAGGGGGTTAAATATGCTTTCAGTTGCACGAAATACACCATACGTCACACTTAACCTGCGGCCGCAAAAATTTGAATCAGACGACGCGAACATGCGATAAGATGAGCATTTCCGTCAATAATGCGATGTGACCGACCAGGGTTGGCGCGATAAGATAAGGGGGCTTTTAGCGCGAGACCCAATATTGCCACCATTGCATTGGATCGATTCGGAATCGGGGATATCACATTCAGCGCTTTTCATTTGTTTCCCATTCGTAATCCGAGGATTTGACTGCCATGAGGTCACTCGCTGCGTTAATTGATCAACGCATCATCTGTGGCCACGAAAATGTTTCATCATCGAAAGAGCAGACAAATATTTGCTCAAAAACTTTCAGCTAAGCTTGAATTGCGCAAAAATATGAAATCTTCTGAACGGAATATCCAAAATAAAAGAGTCGTGCACGTATTAATCAACTCAAAACTTGTTTTTACCACAAATACCAATCGCAAATCCTATATCCTTGACGACCCTTAGCCTTTTGGATCTATTTGAGCCAATGAATCACGACGATATCATACTTGGCAACACACTTCCGAGGATTACCAAAGTCTTATAAAAAATGACTTATTAAGCTAATGTTAAAATTGAAGGAAAAATGTTTGAAAAAATGTTCTTTTATGGTCAGCAGAATAATCGAGAGTTGAAATTTTAAACGATTTACGTAGCGAGATTGTCATATTCTAAACGCAAATATCATTAAATTGAATGAAATATTAGCTACATAGTCTTTTTATCTTTTAAAACAATGATGAAAAATAAGCGTATTCTTTTCCTCACCCTGAGGAAAAAAATCCGCATGTGTACAAGCAAAGCGAAAAGCAAAATCTATCATCACACGGATGCAAGAATCGAAAGAAATATCATGCTGCATTAGAACGTAGAATATGTATGTCTTAGCTGTATTCAGAGCGATGAGGCAAGAGGGAATAAATTCTTAATTTATATAAGAGGGGCATATGAAAAGTTAGGTCAACTATAAAGCCTAGGCGTCGCAGCATGCAGCACGACGCAAAATCTAGCTACCCTGTTGTGTTTATTGGTCCCTCCCCCTTGCCGTCGCATAAGCAGTTTCTCATTAGCAAGGTAATTATCGGCGCTGTACCTATACGCGATGGGCGTCCCGATTACTGCTCCCGCCAAGTGTGAACTGCGGTTTATCAATAAGTTTTTTCATGCAAAGAAGGTTGATCCTATTGAAATTCATCGCAAATTGGAAGCAGCGTGTTGTCCGAAGTGCATAGACTTGAAAAATTCACGTAAATGGTGCAGAAAATTTACTGCTCGCCGCCTCAACATTCATGACGAGTGGAGGCATTCTCAAAATCGCCGGGCAAGATTGTGGCTACCGTCTACTGGGACAGAAAATGAGTCCTGCCGGTCGCTTTTATGCCCAAGGACAAACATCTCAGAAACTATGAAAATAATTGGAGATCTTACTTTTCATATGCCTCTCATATTATCACAAAACGACCGATATTTAATCCCACCATAGGATTCCATCATGTTCATTATTTCAGGGCTGATTCCAAACTTTTTTCGCTCAGAATGATTGAAAAACATCGATAAAAATTTATTACCATCATTAATTCTAAATAGGCTGGTTCAACTCTTTTAACGAGCATTTTTAAGATTCATCTTTTACTTAATCAAACCTCAATCTTAATTAAGGACTCGTATCGATAGGACTCGCATTTTTCGCTCTAGGGAGGAATTAGCATTGTAGCCACTCCCATTCTATGGTAATGGCATGTCAATGCCGTTATTAAACATATAACCATTCATTCTAATCGTGATCTGTAATACAAATCATAAGCGTGGCGCATTATCACCGTAGTCGAAATGACTACGGCGTCCCAATGATAATGTTCTTTCACGAAGCCTTATACCACTGCAGGTTCACCTTTCCAATCGCCATGGTATCAGTACGATATCGATTTTCTGTAAGCGTTGGAGTTAGCTGAATGCAACTTTCAGGGTATAACTATTATCAGGTAGCGCAACTTTTGCAATAGTTACTTCTTGAATGATAGATTCATGTGCGAGTAACATCTACACCAAACTCCTTGGATAAGATTTAATCGATAATACCTTTTTTGTTGAATAAGGCATGGCTATGAAACTAATTGCGAAAATAAAAAGTAAACCATATAATAAGAAAAAAAGTAAAATCAACCGGATTCAAGAGTTATAGTTGAAGTTAGGATCCATAAAATTGTGCACTTGATAGGTGCATTTCGCAGAGTTGCGGAAATTAAAAGCTATATGACATGCTAAAACAGCAAAATAATATATCTATGCATATGAATTATTTTGATCATCAATTTTTCCTTATGAAGATATCTCTACATGAATTTATATCGATTCATTTCATCTTCTCCAATGCTATCGGTCGTAACGTTGGGAAGTATTCATAGTATGTTTCATCATGTAGGTGGTGTGAGTCTTTATCTTTTCCTCACAGAACCACCCCCTTCATGCCCACGGTAATTGATACCGTAGACTGTTGTTCTACATACGGATTGACATTGATCCTCGGATTAGTAAAATTCGATCTATCTCTGCGAAAAGGCGGGCGGAGGAAAACTAATCTAACGAACGAACGACAACGCAATTTTCACTGCGATTGGAAAGAATAGAACGAATTTGAATCTAGGATCTAAGTAAAAGGGCAGCGATGTAAATTATATTTAACTGCACAATATGTCACGCGATAGTGTAAATAGCACGAGTCTTAATGAATTTTGTAGCGAAAAATCATGTCCCAAAACCTCTACTTTTACCTAAGCGTACTACAAACTAGTAAAAATAAAATAGGAAAAAATCTGCTTCTAACAGTACAACACTTAATAAACCGTATCTAAAATAACTTCATTATTTTCTGCTATAATGTCTGGCATACTAGATAATTGCAGGAGCAAAAGGAACTAAGATTAAAGTACTACTTCAAATATAATAGTTCCACAGAAACGTTCTGAAGCATTCTGAACTGCCACAAACTGCCCATTCTGAACTGCCAAAGAAGGTATTTTAAGTACCTTCTCATTTGAGTTATACTGACTTCATCGAGAAATTTATCAAACATGTCGAATTATTATTTTAAGAAAGGCTACTTTTGGCGAAACCCACTCCTACCCTCAAATTGGCCGAGTTAGTAGTTTCAAGGTTGCCATGTCAAGTCGTGTTATTATGAAGTCTCTGTGAACGAAACTCAATATTTTTAGTGATTTATCCCAGCCATTGATTCAAATTTAAAAAAAAATGCCTGGCTGTGATCGTTTTAGACTCGTTGTGGAGCATAATTGATCAATCAATTGATTGAACCCCAATCTCTCAACAGAGTTTCCAAAACTAATTAGTGCGAATCCAACTCAGCGAGAACGGATAAGCGAAATGATTCCTAAGGATTCATTCAAACTTATCAGATCGCACGAGATGACTAAGGACCCCATCAAAATTGATTAAGGTGATTCACACCCATTAGAGCTGCATCTGCTGGCAAAAATATTAACTCTTTTAGTGATTACCTTTTCTCGGGATACTAGTGAGATATGAGGAGGACAAAATATAAAAAATAGCACTTGAGGAACAAAACATCACGAAGTAATTTCTTCGATATCTTATTACGATTTTAAAATTTGAATTAAAAATATGATTTTAATTGAAACCTAATTGTAATTAGTAAGAGCGATAATAATAACTTAACACGTAGGACCCGACACATCGGCCCGCCGCGATAAGAGGGCTTAAAAAAAGGAAAAAATTGTAGAAACACAAATTAGCGTAAAACGTACTTCGTAGAATACTTTTAGCGGCTTTGATCTCCAAAATTTCAATTCGCGAGAACGTAAATTAATGCAGGGGAATCAATCACCTTGAAAAATTTTTTCGTTCATATTTGAACGAAGCTATTTGATCACTACGTCTTTGAGCCTTATGACCTGGTTGTAATTCACGTAATTGGTGTGATGGGCATGCTGCGGACTGATAAGCGGAGAAAGGTTCGATGAATCCCTGGACGCTAACGAAGGTATTTCAAGGGAAAAACTTCGCCAAATTAAACTCACAAAGGTCTCTATTCCGAACAATTAGGATAAAGCGAAAGATAGATAGGCCTTTGATAGATTTCGAACTACACCAATACCCCCTCCTAGTATTCATCAATAATAGGAATATAATGATGCTGATTTTAATACTGTTATATTCCCTACTCACTACATTTTTCTATATTTCGTCGGTACCCACAGATGCTTTAGAGGAATTCTATATAAATATCATAAAATTGAGTTAATAAAAGAATGAAATTGTTATGGTAGTGATAAATAAATTCCGTAGATAGTCTTCAAGCACACAATACGGGTAAATATGTATGAGATATTATTATTATTATTATTAAATGCTTCATTTATTTACCTTCAACACCACGAAAACAGCGCATTCAAAGCCTTTAAAGCGGAGGAATCTAACGGCCGTCATACACGGGGCACGGAATTGCACAATCCTCCGCGTGCACGAATGCGCAGTCAAAATTATGCCGTGTAAAGCGGTGAATTGCAAGAACGCGGAAATTGCGGAAATGCATGGACTTGAGATGTTAAAATAGCCCCTATTGTAATTTAGTTCGTGCATTCGCGCAAATGCACGTCCTTATGAGAAATAAATGCAGTTCTAACCTGCGCAATTACGAGGGCCGTGTAAAACGGCCTAGAAAAATAACAACGTAGTACGATCACAAATAAACATTCCCCGGATTGGGACAACGTACCAAGGCGGGAATCGAACCCACGACCCTTTATTTACGACGCAAAGTCTTCACCCCGCATCCATCGAAGCCGGCGAGTTGAAATCCTCGCATTGGCATGGGTAACTATTTTTAACAATGAAGTTTCCAACTTAACAACCCCTTACTATTCTAGATAAATACACGATTCTGTTCCATATGGTCAAAGTCAATAGAAAAAAAAAACATAATTTTCTCATCACACGACTCCATTAAGGTACAAGGAAGGCGTGACACCAGAGTACACAAGCAAACTCTACGAGTGAGGAACACTTACCCAGGTGTAGAACTCAGGCTTGACACAGATGGCGCGGGCGAAACGACTTCCACTCTGGAGTCATCGCCCTGGAAAAAAGAGAGGATAATATTAAAATAAAAGATTCAAAATTCCTCAGGTGATTAATTCCGACAAAAAAATCCTCAAGAAATGATGCTATAGCTTAGAGAACCGAGGATAAAAATCTGAAGAATGTGATATAAAATATGGTCGGGATAAAAATTTATCGCAGTATACCGACGGCTTTAAACTCAAGTTTGCCAAAAATACGCCAGCAGTTGCTTTGCGGTCCTTTATCGATCACGAAAAAAAACTAAGAATGGGATGTTCCACGTTATCCCTAGCTGAAGAGGTTGAGCCGTCCCACTCTCTGACGACTTAGGAGATATAATTTTACGATCCGGAGATTTCTCGAGGGGCCTCCGTAGATGATCAAAGATAATAAAAGGCACGAAAAGAAAATAAAAATGTGAAGACGAGAACAAAAGGCTGTAAAACGAAAGGAAACTCTAATATTACAGCTTGAGAAATCACTAAAAGACAATGGATTAAATACAAATGCATCGTATTAATTTAGAAAGTAAAAATAGTGACCGACTTTCGCTGAAATATGTAAAATTTACGCCGAAATTACTTCTAGATATTTTAAGTGTAAATTACAGAGTGTCAAAGTATCGGAATCATTCCAAAGTCCATGATATTTATACCCATCGAATCGCGAAGTACGTAAATATAAAAAAATATGACAAGTGAAAGGATTAATTCTGATAACTACGGAAGTTTATTCCGACTGCTGCAGGTGTTCGTAAATTACCAAAAATCTATTATGCATGCTTTCAAATACAAGCAACAAAGTTTATACTGTCACCTGTTTAGCAAAATATCACTCAAAAGTGTGATTCAACGGCTTCAGCTCATCCTTTGCTGCATGCAGAACTCTTCAAGTTCATTCATTGAGTAAAAAGTAAAATATCTGTCATGAATTTTGCCATCATAAGCAAATTTAACTTCAAAATACATTGTTATTTATAACAACCTCCAATAAATCAAAATAAGGTTTTTATAAAAAACGATGTGGAATTAATTATAACGTCAGAAGTCAATATGAAACTGCTCTCAAATATCATTTCATGGAAAATCCCGTGTATTTTATGATAGAAATTTCATTAACTAACATTTCAGTAAAAAATTCTGATAAATCCTCACTGCTAAAAAAGCTGAACCTTACAAGTAGATCGATTCAGGGTAATATAAAAAAAAATAAAAACTATCTTGTTGGCGTACGCCTCTCTTTCAGACCAAGAATTTCCATACTCATTCGCTCTGATTTTAATTTATTTAGAAGGACGAATTATTAAGGTACTGTATAAAATAATGTCTTTTTACTCAGCCACTTGTGAATTTTATCGCCTGTTGTAATGGTAGTTCCTATCCCATACAACACGAAGCAGATCACACGTAACTGCTGCAAAACGTAACAACACGAAATAGTGTAATGAGACAAGTACCATAATTTATTTACCACCAGTATTTAAAATTAACCTATTGGTTTTCACAGCGTTTTTGCCTATATCTAGGATTTTTTTAGAATGTTTTATGAGTAAAAAATCTTAAATTTGGTGAAAATACGAAAAATATTAACAGTAGATAAAACTCGATTGTTACGTATCCATTCACTTATCTTTACCCACAATATGAATGCTCGCAATTATCAGCTAATACCTAGCAACGGTGCATTCTCAACCCCTTTCATTCTAGTTAAGACGAGGCAAGACCCAACTCATACGAACCTAATGACAGACATTCATCGAGCGAACTTCTTCCTCGCACAGATCCCAGGATTCAGCCGAGGCACCTAATCTCGCCTATGGAGCGACCAGGTGCATCCTTGGCCCTCCTCTATCTTAAGCTTTTAGCAGCCGCGTACGTCTCCGTGATGGGTGTACCTACCTTCCTCAGGGGAGACCTTAAGTGGCTCGAATTAAGGCCAGCCCGAACCGATAAATACATATACATCACTACCCGCCTTCGCTCCACGGAGTTCCCTACATATATATAGAAGAGGAGCGGGCGAGGTAGATAGCACCCAAGGGATATCGAGACCCTACGATTTATCGCTCAAAAATTAATTAATTTGGCGATTTAAGGGCGCGCGGCCGGCATAAATAAGAGCTGAGAAAAGAGGATGGTAGGATGAGACCATCTGCGTGGGTTGAGGAGTGGTGTGCCTTGGGGAGAGAAGGAGTGTTGGTCTTCAGATTGTAGGACGGAGAATGAAGGAGGGGCAGGGGGAATATAAAATGGTAACACAACTCCTATGCAGCACGAATCAGATCACACCTGCATAACTTAGATCACAAAACATGCTAACTCGCCAATCTTTTTCATTTTCGATTGTAATTCAATGAAAAAAAAAAATTTTCGAGGAATACAATGTTGACTATTATTATTATTATTCGATTTTTCGCTAAACAGGTGGTTTGCAAACTTTGTTACATTAGAAGGGGCGGATCCAGGATATTTTTTCTGGGATGACTCTTCAACGTACCCCAATGATTCTTATTGCATTTTCCTAAAACTTTCCTTACAGAAGAGAGCTTGAGTAATAAGGTTTAAACAGAATTTTACCGTTTTTTATTTTCGAATGTCATTCACTGAAAAATAATCCTTTAGTGAAATACAATATTAATCATTATTATTAAATTTTTTGCTACACATGTGGTACTACAAACTTTGTTACATCAGCAAGGGAGGATGCAGGTTTTTTTCTGGGATGACTCTTTCATGAACCCCAATGATTGTTATTGTATTTTCTCAAAGCTTTTTTTACAGAGGAGAGTTTAAATAATAAGGTTTAACCTTCATTATGTTTCAATGAACTTCCAACTACTTGAGCTTCAGCCGATCAGAACAGGGTCTGACAGGCAAACGAATTTCTCATTTTTAAGATTGAAAATAACATACAATAATAACTGCAAGACTTATTCTCTTTATTTTTATATCAAATTAATTTATTAATATGAAATTAAATGAATGAGGCAGCGTAACATACAACAGTTAACGAACGTAATGATAATCGTATTAAAAATCTTGTGTATATTTTAATCGTTTGGGGTGGGGGAAGGGTACGTGCCCATATGAGCCTGTGGTTACATGCACATATATGACAATAAGCATGAATTTTTAGGAAACTTTAACTATTATACGTGTAAACTTTCGACTATTATACGTGTTCGTAACTTACGAACACGTATAATAGTCGAAATAAGCTTCTAATACTATCAAAATCCATCGATTAACTCGCCATACTTTTTCCATCTTTTCGTAATATGCGTTTCGATAGGCATAAAATTGATGATTAAACATGATGGTGCCCATTAATTTGCAATTAAAATGTTGACAAAAATTCTACGTGGTTTAATTTTTTCCATTGATTTTTTCATATGATTACAATAAATAATTAACGTAAATTAGCATTGCATAAAGATTATTATTCATCTTCATCTACATAATACCTTGCGAGCCACCTCAACGTCGTTTGATAGAGGGTTTAACAAAATTGAATCAACACATAACTCATCGGCAATGGTAGTGCCAAAATGTGCTTATCTTAAAAACGGCGTTATTGTATTTTCCCAAAAAGTTTTACAGAGTAGAGTGTGCATAATAAGGTTTTATCTGTATTTGACTGTTTTCCGATCTGCTACCAACTTCTTGAGCTTTAGCCAATCAGAACACACGCCCGCTAACAGCGATTGCAACGCCACGCTTCGTTTTAAATTGAACGACACTTGTAAATACGTAAAATGACTGAAGAAGCCACGAATATTACAAAAAAGGATCCTCAAATCGGCCTCTAAATGTGTTGTCATCCGACGCGCATTTGAATGGGTTTACTAAACTCGCCACTCGCGTCGCTGACGGACATATCAATCCGATTTTTTGGGGAAATAAGGTGTTATCAGGGATATAAACCGAAATTCATACACAAGGTGATGTGATCTATCAAATTTATAACATTTTAGTGCTATTCCCTGCAATTACAAACATTATGCTGCAAAATTTGGAAAAAGTGGATCGCATTGCACTCATCACCGCACCGCGGACATATTTGAAAACCGATTTAAATGCGACCGAAATGACTGCAAAAATCAGCCTTCAATGAGATGGAATTGGGCATCCTCTATGCAATCCCGTAGGAAGAAGCGATTGATAAAGGGACGGTGAGAATGAACGCGCGATTCAGAAAATGATGGGTAAAGCTATCACTTAGAGGGACGGAAAAAATGATCGTGTAAGTCAGGCTCGTCAGGCTCAAGCCAAGTACATTTTCTTAACGCACCAACTATATTCCATACATCCAGACGAGTGAATTTGGCTAGAAACTTAACTTATAGTCAATTTTTAGTCCCCGGTAAATTTTCCTTTTAAAGTATTTTTTAATTGTTCTGTTGTTCCATCAAATAAGGGTGATGCAGAGAACGTACTTACTTCTGCTGACTCTTTACACGAACCTCGAGCCCCACCAGAACACAATTCCTTATTTCCACCAGCACTTCAACCCATATGTTATGACTTCACTGAGGGAGTCAGCTGGTTCGCGTGATATTATACGACGATGACTCGGTGGAATAAGTGGTGTTCGCACCAAAGAGCGCGTTTTATAACCACCAAAGCGATGAGGTATTCATAAAACCAGCGAAAATATGAGCCTAAGCAGTAGCGTGGAGAGAAATGGAAATTTATCTCGGAGTAACTTGGGGAGATCCCGGCGTAATGAGGTTGCAGATGCAGGCAGGAAACTCAACGCAGGCGTAATGAATGACAATGTATTTCATACATGCCATAAGATGGGAGTCGGGAGGGATGCAAAAAATCTTTCGTTGAGAAAGAAGCGTTTGTATTTGAATGGAATATTTTCTCACCTGAAATTATTGAACTCAACAATCGTTATGTTCTCATCAACCCCTCTGCTCAAAAAGAAAAAAAAACTGAAAAAGGAAAATTAACGCAATAATAAAAAAGGGCACATATACCCCATGCGTAAGAGCAATCCAAGAATTTATTATCAAGAATAACAGCTTTGAAGTATATTGAAATGTTTTCTCGATTGATAATTATTTATTTCAAACACCGCGTGTTCTAATTGATAAGCTTCGCACACTTGAAACCCAATAATTCTAAAAATACGAAGCTTGTAAAGGTCAAAAATTGACGCAAAAATCTATTCACTTGAAATACCATGAAAAATACTTATATCCACGATATCGATATCGGATATCGGATATCGAACCACGGACATAAAGCTTTCCGGGCCACAGCGTAGGCTACTACGCCATCCAAGTTCCTAATTTCTTAAGGCAGCTGTACCGAGGATCATGGTACTATATGTTGGGCCCCTACGATTCATCCAAGATAGCATACGCAATAGGGAAAGGACTTCCAAGAAGCTAAAAACGATCAAGATCCTTAAACCTGCACTTAAGACGCGCATGGTGGTCATATGTAGTGATGGTAGGTCATGGTGTGGGTCAAAATCGATTTTTCGAGCAATCGATTTTTCGAGCAATCGATTTTTCGAGCATTCGATTTTTAATATAAAAGGAAATATCGACATTCCAACAAAAATCGAAAATTGAGCCAAAATATCGATTAATCGAAAAAAAATTGACGGTTCAATTTAAAAGAAACCGTTTGTACATACTCATTTTTATTTCGAAAACACATAAATTGCACAGTCTAACAGAGGAAAAAATGTTCTCAGAATACATGCTTTAATAGCAAAATATTATAAATCCCCGAACATTTAAGTTTTGGGATCACCGCTTGGAACTATTTGGCTTCAATGAAATTTTTATGAAAGATTAATATATTGATATGCTTTCTTGGTGATTGAGGGCGTGCCTATCCATCATTACCGGCCTTAGAGAGAAATCTTTCACATGGGTGTAATCACACACCGGTGGAGAAGCTGCTGAGATAAAATGAAATGGTCAAGATTCAAGTTGAAAATTCGAGTTTGGATCGAAACTCGAAGATCATGGTTCGATCTCGACGTCCTCGATCATTGTCTATTAAAACTCGATTTTCGAAACTCGAAATTTTTCGATTAAAATAAAAAATAATCAATTTTTCCATCACTATTCCAGTGAATTATTTCAATACTGCCGTGTGAACGGTGGTGAAATATACATGAATTGTCATTAGAAAAAAATTCTCCTGGACCGGGAATCGAACCAAGGAACTTTAGCTTTCCGTTACAGTTTCTTTATAGTTTTTTACTCATTTTTTCCCTTATTTTTTTGTCGCGGCATTTCATGTAAATTTAACAGCCGTTCAGGAAGCAGGATTCAAAGATTTCCCAAAAATAAATTTAAAAAAATCGGCGATGAATCCGTTTCGCTGCAGTAGCCATTCAAACGCTCTCTAAACGTCTTCCTTGCGCTCCCGTTAATATTCATAAGGCAACGTCGATCACTGCTCGACGTCTTTCAGGAGGAGAAGCAGAGGTGTTCAAATTCAATGCAGTGCAAGAGATTCCTTTTCAAGACTGACCAATAATCCCAGCAAAGTTCGTTGCTAATGTAAATATAAATGGAGAACTCCGCATTAATTCAGCCGTGCCCTGACGTGCTTCTGCACTACAGAGCACTGCAAACGATAATTACCGGTTTATTGATTGCATATTTTAGGTATTTACTCCAGTCGAATACATAAAACTTTTCACGTTTAAGAGCATATTGTACGACAAAACTTTGAGAAATTCTATAAGATAATGACACACATTAATCCTAAATTATCAGCCGACGGACGTGATCCTGCATGATTAAAGCGCCAATGAAATGAAGCAAAAAAAAAACGATGAGGATAATTGAGAAAAAATCGCCCTAATACAGTTCGCAACCGTCATTAAGAACTTCGTGGAGGGTTACAAGACATTGGCAACGCTTCCCATTACCTCGTTAAATCGGGGCATACATTCCACTAACCCTCACCACTAGTTATAGCACGCGCGGTTCTGCTCAGAAGCACTCGGGCTGAAATGATTTTTTTAATGGCTTTTGAAGGGGATATGCTGTCTATGAAGGCGACAATATCAAGACATTATGTGGTAATGATCTTCACAGACACAGTTTTGTAGCTAGGAGATTGGGGCCATAATCGTTAACAACCCTATCACCCTGGTGAACAATCACTTATAAACAATGCGAACAATACGAGCGTGCTGCGCCCGCTCCCAGCGGGTCTTCCCCCGCTCTTTTCAATGCAGGTCCACAGAGGGATAGGCGCGTTTCTAATTTTAAAATGTAGAAAAAAAAGACAGGGTCTTATGTACAAATTTAATTGGAATGTTCATGTACAAATTGAGGTCAGAGGCCCTCTTTAAACACAACATTGGAAGTAATTATACTATCCTCTGTTAAACGCACATGATGACTCATACTTACGTATCAACAGGAGACTTGAATGTGGGATCAGCCGCATTTTGATAAAAGTTATCTAAATAATGCGAGATATTGATGCAAATGAACAAATGTATCAGTTAGTGCGCCGTTAACGTCAGGAATATTTACCGGTTTTTTTTAATTCTTTAAAAACCAATTTTAGGAAACAATAGCAATATTTAGGAAGTAAGATATGCCGTCGCATGTTCTCTGATAAATTCTGTGCATTTTGGTACCTCATTTGTAGAGTTGGGTTGCGTATAAGTTGAGAAAAAGGTATCTATACAGTAGAAATAATACAGAAGATAAAAGGCGTGAGCAACCCTAATGGGGTCGTAAGATATAGCAAACAATGGGAATCTCAACCAATTCACAGAATCTACCCTTACCAGCATTAGTTGAAAGGTATAATCTCCTTCTTCCTCTTCCTAGACATCATTTTTCTCTCTCACTGAGCTCGCACGAAAAAATTCACCCGGTTAATGACTCTATTCCGTCCGATTATATCATCCCCTTAATCTCAGCCCATTATCACTCACTCACAGTTTTAGTTACCCGCGGGGGTTTATCTTGTCCTTATGCCATACTCGCTGTGACGGCGTGTGTTTAACAGTCGTAAATAACGCGAGTGATAAAAGGTTTTAATGGTGATGGACAAACGGAGTGACTCATTCTAGACCAGTGCGCCGAGTGCATGAATCGTCAGCAGTGGTGTACAAGTGATTTTTTTCTCTATGGCGGGTGACGCTCCGGCATCCAAGCCGCCGAAACAGTGGGGAATTTGGCTTATCAAGGATGACAGAAATAAAAAATTTCGAATCGTAAAATTTGCAGATTGGCGCAGGAAAATTATACATGAATACCGAATATGATATTCACCATGAAGAAGTATTTGGCTCGGCTAAACCAAGTATTTTTTTCATGGCGAATTACATCCTAGGTGTATACAACTTGAGTACTGCATGAAATATTTCTGTCACATGATTCACAATTGGGTAATATGACAGGAGAAAGAGCCCACAAAAAGTTCTTTTTGTACACCATTGACCATTTCAAACGATATTATTTCTTAAAAACAAATAACTAGTCGCTTGCGAGGGATTAAATATAATTAAAAATAAGAGGGCTAGGTGGATTAACTGACAGTATACCTCCCAAGAAATCTGGAGATCAGGTTCGATTCCCGGATCAGCAAAATGTTTTTCATAGCAAACTACACCCATATGTATATGGATTCGCGCCCGTGCGCGTGACTGCGCAGTGAATCAATTGTTTCATGCAGCGCTTTGAAATACGCCCATCGTGGAACAAAGCGGGGTTCTTATATTTTCCATTGGAAATTTCATGTGCCTACCAATGGCGATCATCGTTTTCACACGCGATTGTCAGTTTTTTTAATGAAAAAGCAGGAACTGCACTTCAAATTAAGCAGAACACATGAAACTTCAATCGATACCGGAATGATTTCTCGCAACTACTTATCAACGAGATGATATCATTGAATGCTACCTTAAATGCAATTTACAGAGCAAACAAAGGTTGGTTCAATTAATTCACCTGATATAATTACTATTGAAGCCGTTAATTAAACGTTATTAGAGGTGAATTAGGCAGCTTTTTGAATTAGGAGGCTGAAAATTCGGCACCTAATGGATGTAATTATTTTATTCGTGGCATTTAACACGTTTCGCTTTTTTATGATGAGGAAATTATTTTTTTTGTTTTAGCTCAAATGGAAAGCTCACAAAAAATTTAGCACGTACGCATTACGGACGTAGTCGTTAGCATTCGCATAGTTAATGTCCAGAATATGGATCGCCAACATAATACGAGGATGGATTACGGGAATAATACTTGATGCTATTGATTTTTTCGCCACATTCAACTAATGTTTCGCTTTAAAGATTAGGACATAATTTTGTTTTAATCCGAATGTACAGTTCACCGAAAGTTCGTGTACTACAGTTACGAGTAGACCTAGAATTCGCTAGTACACTTCAGAATTCGCTAGAGTAACGACATAGTTCAGAATATGGTGTGCAGTAGTGCTTGATATCCGATTACCCCAATCGTTATATTTTTCATTTTCCCTTGAAAACGTTACACTTGGGCTAAAATAGCTGCGGCTATGCAAAAAAAGCAGCTCGGCCTCAGAATAATAAAAACTGTTTGAAAAAAAGAACGCTACAAGCACAACATGCGAAATTAACGGTTTCCCTTCCCTGTTCTCTTAACGAGCGATTTTTTCCCAGCCTCAGTGCCGCGGTCGGTCTATTTCCAGCGTAACCGTGGATGCATACAATGGAAGCTCTGAAAACAGCGCAAGGTAGAAGGTAGAAAGCTTTCAAAATAATAAAAAATGGAACACAAAAAAGGCAAGGGGAGATACAGAGTGGATAGGGGAGTGTGTTGACCGGGAAACCATACGTTTCCCTTAAAGTGGATGTAAAAAGATCGATGAAAAGGTACATTAAACAATTTACAAATTTCTTGCACCATCTTGCCAACTAAAGTGACGCGTCATTCGAATTATGGCCTCCTTTAAATATTAAGAACAAGGATTAAAATGACCATTAGAGTTTTTTAAATTAGTAAAAATAAATAAATAAATCCATAGAATGTAATATTTCAAGTCTGCTGCATAATGAATCAGGGTTCCCACTCTGACTACATTATAAAATTCACGGTTTTTTCCAGGTTTTCACGGTCTAAATGTCATCAAATTAACGGTTTGTAGATAAGGCATTTTAGGCGGAAATATTGATCACGCAACAATCATCAGCCGCACGTTAACTACAAATGTAACAAACACAACAGATGCCTTGAATGCAAACGCAGCAATGACAGTGCTATCTCTTATGACGTCACCTAAAGTTAGCCAAATTTAGGTCCTGCTAAAGGGTGTGTGTGGGAAATTAGAGAGAACAGGGTGGCAGGGAAGTGCCTGATTTTTTGCCATGGTTAATGTCTTCCAATCGCAGGCTTAAGGTCAATGTGCTATCATGACACACGGAGCAATTAATAATTGCGCTTCGAATACACGTGTGCAGAAAAATGCGTAAACAGTATCTGCACGTGACTCGGCCTTGAAACATGATCGAAGCATCGATTTTTATTTTAATCTGTCTATCGTAGTTCGACAATCAAGTTTGAGAGATTTCTAAGGTTTTATGACGAAATTGACGGCTATTTCCAGGTTTTTTCACGGTAGACGAAATTCACGACATGTTCATGGTTTTAAGGTTTTCACGGTTGAGTGGGAACCCTGTGAATATATGGCGGTGAAACATACATCATGAGAAACAATTCCAATAAACAGGGATTCGAACCAGTGATATTCAGCTTTAAGGGCCACAGCGCAGAACAATACCCAGGGTGCTCAATTCTAAGGATAATTGAACCGAGGCTGATTTTCTGTGTTCTTCGTTCGATTTACGGTCCAGGGTATTTTTTTCTAATGACAATTCGCGTACATTGCGTATTTTTTTAAATTTCTTTACAGGTAATTAATTGCATTCTACCTACTGACATGACAATCGAACGGCACGTAATGAAATAGCTCACATCGAATGGATTATTACCTAGGTTTCTCCAATTCGCATTTCATCGGGAGAATGTTTTTGCTAAATTCAAGGTTACTTTCATAATTTACCAATCGATGACTGCCAGAAAAGTCGATTTTATCAACATAATAGATAAATAGGGTGACTACAGGCTCGAGAATATTTTTCATGTAGCCCAGAAATTTATATATTTGAAGGGAAGAAATCCACAGCACGAAATAAATGGATTAATTTACGCATTAACAGTTTCACTTGCAAAAAAATTATGCAAAGGTAGAATACATTCCGGTGGCTCAGCTAACGAAGCAATTTCCCACGACAATCCACAAGTAATTACTACCTTCCGATATCATTTGAAAATATTTTTATCGTAGTTTTTGCTCCCGTAAAAGCGAATCTGTAGAGATAGTTGTCATCAAAGTTTGTTGAAAATAAAACGATAATAATCTTGTGGGCAAATTAAATGTGTATAAACTCAGGAGGGATGTAAAAAATAACAGAAAAATTGCGGCTTAATATACTCTAACCTCCGTAACTCACTTCAACAGCTGCCAGCAACGAACGATTGACTAATTAATGAATTTAAAATACATTGTAGGACGGTATGATGAGAGTCAAATCGGATCAAATAGAGCAAAAAATCCTAAAAACACGTTCAAAATTAGGTAGATCATCTGAAGTACAACGGAGGCGTTAAATGAAGTTCATCAGGTCTCGAATCTAAAAAGAGTACAGTACACCAAGGACGAAAATCGCTATGAGAAACTCATTTGGCTAAGTCGGGATTAGAACCCGCATCTCTCAATTCGTAATGGAAAAATCGATTTCGATTAAAAATATCAAATTTAAAAGCCAAAAAATAATCAATAAAATCGAGAACGAGCCTTGATCTTCCGATCAAAACTCGATTTTTTCGACTTTAATCTTGACCATTTCGTTTCATCTCAGGAACGTCACTATCGGCCGGTGATAGTTTTTCCTTTTCCATTGGTGAAAAACTTCTCTCCAAGGCGGTAAAATTGGAAAGAACGCCCCAGATCATCAAGAAACTACCCCGATCAGTTGACCTTTCCAAGATAATTCAGTGCTGCCTATCTTGCCCAGGGGTGATCCCCAAACATAAAAGTGGGGGCATAGTAAATTTTTACAACTTATAATTTAATCATGTATTCTGAGTATATTTTTGGGATCATTTTCTACATCTCAAATATGTATTTTCAGTGCTTTTCGAATGTATAACGTATAAAAACATGTTTTGAATGTAGGATAACATGTTTTTGTTTGCTTGTTTGTACTTAAAGAAAAGAAACGTCGATTTTTTTCATTAAATCGATCTTTGGGTTCAAATTTCGATTAACGTTGAATATTGGAGCTTTTCATTTCGATCAAATATCGATTGCTGGAATAAATCGATTTTGACTGACATTCTTCCATCAATCCTGACAAATGCCGGTCAGGTGTGCTACCACATAACACCATCAAGCCCTATTTTTCCAAGGAGAATTTCAGACTGAGTTTACCAAATAAGGTGTTGACCATGTCAGTGCGCGTGACTGCTTAAAAAGTTACTTGTTGCATGCAGTGCTTTGAAAAATTTTCTTTCGCGGAATGTCGACAAAGTAGGGTTTATTTCTCCGTCGGTGGCTCACGACCTCCATCTGCCGGCGTGGACTTGAGACGTCAAGGAGTAATCCCACCATTGCTGCCATTATTTCATAAGTTACAAGTGAAATATTAATTAGTATGTGCAGGAAATATCGATCTCAGAAGGACTTCGGAATCAGGGGCGCAGCTATGAATTAACCCTTTCTAACCCAGAGCTGATTCCGGGAGAAATCAAATTTGAAGATTTTTCAATATGAAAACTTGAACATTTTACACTCAACGATAATCATCGACGCAGTTTAAAATTTCGTCATTAAAATTTCCACTACAAAATAATTGGTAGTGTAGATATCTCCTAAATAGAGCTGAAAGTTTATACATTTTTGATGTTGCTTAGAAGCAACAATGGGTTATAAAGGGTTAAGGCTAGGGGGGTTTTAGGCGCAACTAATACTGGAGGTCTGGGGGGGGGGATGGAATACCCGCCAGGATAAGCGGGAGGAGCGCGGGCTTTCTCCCAGAAAAAATTTAAGATAATAGTTAAAAATGGTGAGTTTTTCGGCTTTCACGGGGATATTTTACTAATCCATGCACTATTCTATAAGTAGTGTTAATCCAATAAATAAAATGGATTCAACCTTAAAATTTCTCTGAGCTATGGGGAGGGGGTTTTAAACCCTCAAAAACTCCCCCTCGGTGCTCCATCGGTCGGAATAAACTAAGTTTATCCGGCTCAATACCATTTGAATCAGATTAAGTGAAATTAATCATCTCATGATTCTAAAAAAAGGACGTTTCATTTGTCAAGGTCCAAGAAGTTGTATTCAGAGCACAATGTCATCTTTATTCCACCAGTGCAACGTGGATAACGGGGAAATAAGATTATTTTTTCATAGTTTCTATCTCTAGAGGGCAAAAGATGAGGTTACGGATATTGCCAAGGAAAAATAATTCCTGAACCTTAACTAGTCTTTTGTAATTCCTCACTGTATAGATGTTGTAGCAGTACCATACTAGATTGCAAAACAATGCGATTTTTAAAAAATCGTGCCGACTTTCCCATTTCCCAAGATTACTTTTCTCAATTACAACTACAGGTATAAAACGTAATTAACGAATTTAAAATAAACTCTGAAACAGAATCATGAGAGTAGAATCGATTCCATTAAGGTACAAAAAACTCTTTCTTCCTCCACAAATGTTTTGTGTTGAAAACTGCCCCGGCCATTTGATTAGAACTAATTAACCTTTTCAGCTCATTCCCCTAAAAAAGTAATGTTTTAATTGGCAAGGTCCAATACATGGTATACAGTCTCTGGAGACTCCTATAACCACCATTCCAGTAGCTGGAATATTGATAATGGTGCCCAAGTCATTATTCCACAGTCTCTCAAATGTCAAGTGGGCTATTGTAGAAGTTGCAGATACTTCGAAAGAACGAAAATGTACTCAAAATCGTCACTGCGCGGACCTAGCAACAGCACAATGGATTGATATATAATGGGATAAAAAAAATTGAGCTGACTTTCCAAGTTTCTTAGATTACTTTTCGCAGCGACAACTATAAAGCATAATTAACTAATTCAAAATAAAGCCTGGAATACAATCATGAGGGTAGAATCGATTCGATTAGGGTCCAAAAAAATCTTTCGTTTATCTTCCACCGAGGATGTGTTGAAAAACTACCTGCCAATTGATAAGAGCTAATTAAATCTTTAAGGTCATATACATAAAGTAGCAATTTTTTTAATTGGCACGTTCCAATTCATTTTATGCAGTCCCTGAAGACTCATAGAACCACCATTCCAGCAGTTGGAATATTGATAATGGTGCCCAAGTCATTAATTCACAGTCTATGAAAAATATCAAGTGGGCAAAAACTGAGCTCGCAGATACTTCGAAAGAATGACATAGTATTCTAAATCGTCACCGCGCGGACCTAGCAACAGCACAATGGATTGATTAATAATGGGATCAAAAAAATTGAGCTGACTTTCCAAGTTTCTTAGATTCATTTTCGCAGCGATCACTATAAAGCGTAATTAACGAATTCGAAATAGACTGTAGGACGGAATCATTAGGGCCAAATCGATTCGATTAGGATCTTAAAAAATCTTTCATATATATCTTTCGTAGGAGTGTGTTGAAAAACTGCCGGCCTTTAGGTAAGAGCTAATTACATTTTGCGGCTCATTTGTCTAAAATAGAAGTATATTAAAAGGGTGATTTCCTATTATTTTTTTTATTGCCTAAATCGAAAGATTATTACTCCTGGAGTACGTATTTTACGCTTTTAGATTTTTAAATGACGATATCTATTTTTCGCGATTACATGAAAAGTGAGAATTTTCAAGCGCGCGCAAACGCGACGGCTAAGTATGAATGATGGGAAAACTCCGTGTGACGTCGTTCTGGTTCCCGCTGCCGCAAGTGAGGTGACCTTGGGGCGAGGCTTTGAGCGCTGATACGACGCAGGAAGCTAGCAGGTAGCAGAGTACCCTGCTAGCAGGTAGCGCTTGGCTTAAATAAGGTTTATTAATACCTTATCAAACGAAGAAAACTTTCCGACTTGAGCCAGTTTTAATATGTGATTATTAAGACATGTTTCCCTGAGCTCTGTGCCTCATGCATGCATTTGTAATCTCAGACGATGTAAAACTCCAATCTACTCGTATAGAAACTAGGTCCCTGTGACGTCACGTGGGGTGGAATCGCATGGGCGCCAATCTGGCCTTTTTTAAATGAGGATAAAATGGACCATTGCCATTCGTTTAAACTGGGGTTCCTAAAACCAGATAATTTTTGTATACTATGAATACACTAATGGTGAGTAACAAATCGCAATCAATGCATTTCGTTTTCTTTGATGATGGAAACTACCCTAATAGCAGGGTCCAATACATTGTATGCAGTCTCTTGAAACTCCTATCACCGCCACCCCAACAGTTGGAATATTCATTATGGTTCCCTTGTCATTATTCCAAGGTCTCTCAAAAATATCACGTGGGCAAAGATAGTGAGCTCGCAGATACTTCGAAAGAATGACACTGCGTGGGCCTAGCAACAGAACAATGGATTGATAAATAAAGGTATTTAAAAAAATTGAGCTGACTTTCCAATTAGCAGCCAACGTCTCTATTCGATGTATCGACCTGTGGCGTTGGGGGAGTCCTTGACCGAAGGCAATCCTCCCCGCCTCCTGCATTTAACTCTCTCGTCCTTCGCCTACCGCAATCCTCTCCCACAAAACTTTTTTCTGCTACCCTTTTTCCGGACCCTTAAACCTTCCTCCAAAGCCTTTACCCTTCGGGGAACCTCACGTCCATTCCCTTTTACATCGATCCCTTGCACCCTCACCCCTCCTAACTCTAGCGAAGGACAGCCGACCGAGAAAATAGAGGCGAATTAAATTCCTCTCTTCATCAGGCCGGAGCAACCTTATCGCTTTTTGTTCAGCCTAGCCGGAAGTTTCTATCCTGTTTTCATTATCCTCCGGATAGTTGGGAACGCAGCGTAGCACGCTAATATCACAGGTGTGTGGGGCAAGGTGTTTCATGACGAGAAATCTGCATATCCCCCTCTTGCTTTGATAGAGGGATAACTATTTCAAGAATGTTATTTATTCAGTAAGTACGAACCACATGGATGGGGTTAATTAGTTTTCCATTTTCCTCTTCCATGGGCGTTATCGAAGCTAATGCGAAATGCAGCTAATTTCGTCGTAGCCATTTTCAATTAAGGGGACATTTAATGATAGCCAAGGTTTTACAAATTAGACAAAATGTGCATCAGAGGCAGATACGGAAATAAATATATAAATCTGAGGGGGGGAGCATAAGCGTAGCGTTAGGCAGCATTCAATGCACAGTCACGGGGTCACACAACATCGACGTAAAATATTTAAAATAATTGTAATAAAATAACCGACATAGTTATTTTAAGCAAAATAATTTGTCATCCAATTGATCAAAATTTCACATAACATTGAAACATAGCAACTAACAAACTAAACAACTGCATAAAATTTGCCTACGTCACATCAATTTTATTAATTTTTTTTTTAAACTTAAGTATAATTTTTAAAATGCTTCATAGTACATTTTTTGCGCCGTAAAATTACTTTATAATACCTTCCCTTTAGTTCATATTACGTATTATAACGCAAATTATGAGTTACATCTATAACAACGGGCGAACAGCAGCAAAAAATCCCCAAATTGTAAGCATTATAAATAATATAGCTTTTTATTAAAAAAGGAAAGAACGCATGTAGTTAACATTCTACGCCGAAGGACCAGCATTTGCTGCCATTGCGAGGTATAATCATTGTTGGAATCGAACCTGCGTGGATACACGTTGTAGAGCAGTACTTTACTTATGTACACGATGAGTTGAGAACAATATCGACCCTATATATTCGTGCATTCCCGTACCGTGAATTATTATTAGGTATTAGATTACAAGTATTAGATTACAGACTAAATAACTACTACAATTTCCTTATTCACATTTACAGGAAGAGAATGAACATGGGTTAAAAAAATAGTGTAGCATTCAAATGAGGGTACCTGCAAATCCCCTGCAATGTATTCGACGGTAGTTTTAAAATATTTGTGCAGAACAAGAGGTTTATTTTGTATATATAACATTTTCCTTCGCTGGTTGCGACATTTTTGAGATGTAACGATATAAAAAATATAATTCTTACATAAAACAAATGGATTCGTACAATATTGATAAACATATTTGGAAGTTAGGTGCCCTTCCAGGCAAAAGACCTGTTTTGTTAGGAACCAACAGATATTTAAAAGTATTTCTCAAATGATGTAAGAATATTTTATTAGATATAAGAATACTTTGACAGACAAAACAAACAAACTTTCTTTAAAATCATTTTGCTTCAGATAAAAAAAATACTAAACTACGAAAATTCTCAATTTTTGGGCGAGATATTAACCATTGCTCAGCTAATCAAAGAAAAGTTGCACAAAATGCCTCCTCCCTAATTTTTTTGTGGCAGATTTTCATATAATTTAGGTACCATAAACAAAAAGAATCTTTTGAAAAGCGCGAGGCGCACTTCACACATTCATAAAAATATATTTGACCTGTGACTCTTGATACATCGCAGTTATGCTTAGAAGCCCCTAGACCTCCCATTCCTACACTATTTTCATTAATATATTCAATAGTAGAGTGAGGTTATCTTCTTTTTTCCGTGCTTCCTTTAATGACACCTATTCATATGCTTGAAGAGGAACTCATAAACATTTAGCATTGTCAACGCTGATCTTGATACCACATGAAGAGCACCGCAAATTTCATATCTCTCCACGCCTCAATTGGCCCAACTTAATATCGCAATTCTATCCTTCTCAATCGAGAAACCACCGTAAGACAAGAAGACCGCAAGAAAATGACCCAAATTGCGGAGTTAAAGTAGGTAATCACATTCCGCGAGGCATGTTCTTCAGAATGAGAATGGTCCATTGCGATTTAATCAACATAAAAGCCCGCACAAGGCAACCGCTTTAGGGAAACGCAGGGCAATAACTTGATTTGATCTCGTCCTTCTCCAACCTTAATGCTTTTCTTAACCACTCCGTAAAAACGACGTAAATTCAAGAGAAATAGCGGAGTTATTTGTGATCTTACTAGCAATAAGCACAACTAATCTTTTTAATCCTTAAGCAGTCGCGTGAGATAACTACTGGCGTCGGGCCATATCGACACAGAATTTAAACTTTTAAAAAATGGTGACTTGACTTAACTAGGGTTTTATTTTACCTGTCACCGGATTAGACCACAATCCGGTCCACTCTTCCCCCGTGGTCATATGGTTGAAAATAAATCTGGGTTTAGAAAAAAATTAAACTATTCAAAGCATTTTTAACTGTTTTTCCATAAGATTCAGTGGTTTAATACGTAGTTTTAAAGATAATTTGCAAGTATTGCCTTCATTTATTACAATCGTGACAAGGCGCACACGGTGAATGATCATGCTGAATAATCATGCGAATGAAATCATTCGCCGTGTATGACTTTGGACGCTACTATTAATTATAAAAAGTTTTACTTTATATTTTATAGTTTATTGTTATTTTATACTGCATTGTAAATCGGCTATTAAAATAGTATAATTTACTGTATATTAAGATTTGGAATGGGGAACTGTTTTATTTTTAAAAAATCGAAAATGTAGCTTAATTCTTATAGATGCGGAATGACGAATGAAGGTTTTAATGTGCATGACACACAAATAAAAAAAAGCGTTCTTCTTATTGCACAACATTCTCCGTAAGACAAAGCAAGGAGGCACCGCTAAGCCGCTGAATCAATTTACAAGTCAGCTGAATGTGATCGCGGAAGGACATCCAACGGCCAAGCCTCTTCTGGACTAGCGTATTACGACTGGAATTACTCCAGGGGAAACTGCGATGTCGTCACGGTAAGTCTCGGTGGACGGCTAAAACGGAGGGATATAGAGAAGGATAAGACGTGGAAGGTGAGATCCTGTCATAAGGCCGTGGGATTATCCGCGTAACGGTGAGTGCCGTATCGCAATCACGATGAAGGTGCCAGATTCCAACACCCACAGTTCACCCAGTTTGATCCCACACTATCCAGGTTGCCTTGAGCAAAGAAACCCCACCCTACGTTCCATGCGCCTAAAGCTCCCCTCTAGGCAGATAAAAATATACAGTTACTAATAGGGTAGTTTCCTTCATCAAAGAAAACGAAAGGCATTGATTGCAATTCGTTACCCACCATTGGTGTACTCATAATATATAAATTATTTGGTTTTAGAAATACCGGTTTAGACGAATGGCAACGGTCAATTTTATCCTCATTTGAAAAAGGCCGGATTGGCGCCCGTGCTATTCCACTCCACGTGACGTCACAGGGACCTAGTTTCTATACGCTAGATAGGAGTTTTAGATCATCTGAGATTAACAATGCATGCATGAGGCACAGAGCTCGGGGAAACATGTCTTAATAATCACCTATTAAAAATGCCTATGGTCGGAAAGTTTTCTTCGTTTGATAAGGTATTAATAATCCTTATTTAAGCCAAGCGCTACCTGGTAGCATGGTACTCAGCTACCTGCTAGCATCCTGCGTCGTATCAGCGCTCAAAGCCTCGCCTTAAGGTCACCTGACTTGCGGCAGCGGGAACCAGAACGACGTCACACGGAGATTTCCCGGCATTCATACTTAGCCGTCGCGTTTTCGCGCGCTTAAAAATTTTCACTTTTCATTTAATCACGAAAAATAGATATCGTAATTTAAAAATCTAAAAGCGTGAAATACATACTCCAGGAGTAATAATCTTTCGATTTAGGCAATAAAAAATAATAGGAAGCCACCCTTTTCAGCGATTCAAAGACAATAATGCTAAAACATGAAAAAAAACAATGAAAACCACATGAACCATAAAACAGAAGTTGTGTTGAGCATGGGCGTATTCAGCATCATATTTGGGGGGGGGGGGAGGGGAGGGAGGTATGAAATACTTCCTAGGAGAGAGGGAAAATTTTCCGTGAAAAATATTTTGCAGGGAGTGCTACGCTCTGCGATAAATACAACTCAAAATTTCTCTCACGTTTGGGACTTGTAGCCATGCATTTGCATATGCACTCCCTGTAATCTTACAAAAGGATACAAAAACTATGAAACTAGTAAAAATAAAAAAGCTTGATAAACTTTTGGGGGGAGGGGTATGACTCCTGTGATCCCCATTCCTAAATCCGCCACTGGCGTTGAGGCAGCAAAACGAATTCAACAACAGGCTTCCAACAAAAAAGAAAGAAAACCAACAATACATAGCCTGCGAACATAATATAAAAATTGATTGTTTGAGGCGTAACTTGGTGAAGATTCATTATTAAAATTAAAAACAGAATGGCGTAAAAACCGTATGACCAAGTTCTTTCCCCTCCCTCTTCTCTGTTGACCAATCCGTTCAACCTAATTACCTTCCTCCCTACCCCTCCTAGCCTGGTATAAAAGGATGTGATGGACCTCTGTAGAGTTCACCTGATGATGGCGTCTAACGTTGAAACCATGGTCGTGAATAAATATTAATTTGAAAACACAAAGTTCTTCTTTTTATTTTCATAAAATGAAAAAATAAAATAGAATATTTTATAGTAAAATAAACCAATATACAAGCATACGAAAACCGGTTTGATTAATTATAAACATAAACCCTTTAGATTTCCAAGATGAAAAAACATTTTGGTGCCTGTAGATTAAGTAAGCATTTATTACCACCACTTCGTGACCTTATCGACCAGCGCCATTGTTTTATAAGGGTTAACGTTTTTGAGCGGAAATACATTCACGGAATGCCTGCGCCTTGATGGCAGGGTAAATAGAGCCAAATCGATATGATGCTAAACAAGTCGTGATTACCGGAGAACGAGAGAATCAGACCCTTGGCCAAATTCAACCTTGTACCAGCAAACATGAAAAAAAACGTCATATTAATTTGCAAATATGAAACTAACGTTCATTTTGCAACACAATACAGAAAAGATAAGTTTTCTAATGTTTTCAATGGTCTGTTCTGCTGATCGAACTCCTCCTGGAGTGCACGACTTATAGTTTTTTTTTAGAATTGTCGATTTCAGACCCATAAAATGTACAAAAATGATAATAAGACAATTAAGATGAAACGTTAAACACTTAGATATGAATCAAAAGCCCTAAATGTAATAACCAAGTCATCAGTTTAAGAAAAAAAACATCATTCGTAGGAGTTAAACTTAAAATTACACCTCTAAATAAATTAATAGGAGCATGGTAGCCTAGTGGGTACACCGCTTGGCTGCTGATTGAAGAGTCCAGTGTTCAAATCCCACGTGAAGCTTTCGGACACCCCCGAACAAAATCCGAAAGTGCGAGGTGGCTCAAGGAAAGGAATTCGCCCCCCAGCCCTCAGTGTGTAAAATTCACACGCATTTGGCTTAGTTCGGGGTGAATTCTACCCTCACCTATCCAAACCACATTTAGGGTTGAAGCACTTAGTGAATTACCTCAATATTAGTCAACAATATATCGGAAAATCACAGCAACAGTCGATGGTTAATGAGATAGCAAATTTTCAAATAAAAATTAGCTACCTAAAAATATGTGCCACATTCAAAAAGAAATTTTATCGTTGGAAGGGAAAATATTATTTCGCAATAGAAGCAAAAATGACTTTCCTCAGTGTCTCCAAATTACGTACCATAACAATAGCAGATATTATTTATTTTATATTGATCACATAAAAATTTCTCTCCGTTTTGTAGTCCAAGCAACTGATTTCGAGGAATGAAATAATATTTCAGTATGGAATACGGCCACGTACTCCGCCCTGAACGGCGCGCATAGCGAAGCAATCACTGTCAGTTGATTGTTCCTACACACGCTCACGCTACCTATTGACTTTCCTAGCGAGTATGGCATGATATTTGGAAGAGGCGACAGACATTTGCGCCATGAGGAAAGGATTGGGAGGTCAGTGTAGAGAGAAACCCGGAAATATTAGAATTAAATTCAGGGTTGTTGCCAAACGATTTGGAAAAGGAATTCGAGAGCTAAACTTTTAAGGGCTTCAAATTGAAATATTTATATTATAAGTGGGAATAATAATTATGTCAACTTTTGGTGAAATTTATCCATAACTTCATTAATCTTTGAATGTCAACAAGCTCAACCATAGCACTATTTTGACTTTTTATGAATTCATTACTGATTTAACTTTAATTTTACCATGGTTTTATAAACATTTTATTTGATTTTTCAACACTGAAATTTTAATATGATGACAGGTGTAATGGAGTTAATTTATTAAAATATGTTTAAACTAAGTTTTACTGACAGAATAACAAAATTATTACTATGCAATAATTTTTATATTATGCTATGTATACTATCACTTGTTAAATGTATATTTGAATAGCAAAAATGAGAATGTTAAAAGGCAGAGACCCTTCTGATGACCAAAATATGGTTCAGAAGGACTTTAAATGGAAAGGTAATTATGACTTGCTCCTAAAAATAAAAACTTGTTAGACACAAACTTAAGATCTCAGGGATCTCAGCATTATGAATCTGCGATCTGGTGAATGCTAGTACCTACTAGGATCGCTAATACTTCCTACAGACCAGCCCTACTTCACCAGGCAAGTAGGTTTTTACCGGTGTACCGTAATCAACCTAGTTTCTCATAAGCTCGTCGTCAAGAGGAAATCTCATCATCTATGCATGTGCGAACATAACGCCGGGCTTCGGGCAGGTCGCCTTGCGTGGCGCCAGCCAGCTGCGCCAGCTGCCGACATAACGACGACTACACACCTAATAATCGCTTATCCCCTTCACGGGGAAGGTGCAACAGCTAGGAAGCATAACTACCGCTACCAAACACCGAAGGCAACCAGGAAACTGATATCGTGTGTGTAATCATAATGGATGGCTTGTTAACACAAGCAGTGCCGGAGCGTTAACTTTGACCGTTTTTGAATTTCAAACGGTCTAATCTTTCTTCCCGATGGTTAAAATTTTTTGTTATTTCGTGAATTTTAAAGAATCTTTGTCCACTGACCTCACGTCTAAAATTTTAAGTATCGGCTGCATGAATTACGAAATAATTGTTGATATACCTAAAAACGAGAGCGTTTATTTTGAGCGGTATCATTAATGTTCTCCATATTATTTGTGCCTTTTTAAATCGGATTTTTTCCAGTGTTATGAATAGCAGTCACGATTCCAGATTTAATTCACAACTGACTTTACTGCAAGTTTACACATAATATCTTTTTTTTTAATGCTGTGCAGTTATATAACAGTATTGTTGCATAGACTACCGAAGTTTACCTGCCAAATTTTATGTTCAAGTTGAAAAACAAAATTGCATAAAAATGTTATTTATTGTTTGAGAATATTGTTAATTTGAGTTAAAAATAAATAAAGCGAACTTCAAACTTAAATTTACGAAAAAATTGCTCATACAAGCCACCACAATGAGAGCAAACTCCGACCGTTCAAAATGACCGCTGTCGCCACGAGAAAAATACGGCGCTTCTAATGTTAAATTCGTGGGACTCGATGACACACCAAATGGTAGATAAATATATATGTAAATGTAATCTACTTCACTCAAGGAAGTAATCGCTAACTAACCTGCAGCGTACTTTTAAATTCCAGTTAAAACATTTCTGCTGAGCGTTAACTGGAATATAATAGGGTAGTTTCTTTCATCAAAGAAAACGAAAGCATTGATTGCTATTCGCTAGCCACCATTAGGGATTTCATAATATACAAATTATTTGGTTTTAGAAATCCCAGTTTAGACGAATAGCAATGGTCAATATTTATCCTCATTTGAAAAGGCCCATGCGATGCCACTCCACGTGACGTCACAGGGACCTAGTTTCTATGCGACTAAATAGGAGTTTTACATCGTCTGAGATTGCCAATGCATGCATGAGGCACAGAGCTCAGGGAAACATCTCTTAATAATCATGCATTAAAATTACCTAAGTTCGGAAAGTTTCCTTCGTTTGATAGGGGAATAATAATCCTTATTTAAGCCAAGCGCTACCTGCTAGCAGCCTGCGTCGTATCAGCGCTCAAGCCTCGCCCCAAGGTCACCTCACACGCCGACAGCTGGAACCAGAAATACGTCACACGGACTTTTCCCATCATTCCTACTTAGCCGTCGCGTTTTCGCGCGCTTTAAAATTTTCACTTTTCGTTTAATCGCGAAAAATAGATATCGTCATTCGAAAATCTAAGAGCGTGAAATGCGTACTCCAGGAGTAATAATCTTTCGATTCAGGCAATAAAAAAATAATAGGATACCACCCTATTATGAACAAATTGTTACAAGTCGGCCACTTGTTCGGGTGGTAACTTAAAGCACAAAGATATATCATCACCATCATAAGTCAACAATCCTAAGATTGGTTTGACACAGCTCTCCATTCATCTCTCCTATCCGCTAACCTTTCCATCGCGACGTATTTCTTCTCTTTTACATCGTTTATCATCTGTTCAAGTGAATCATTCGGGACCGTCCCTTGCCCTTCTTTCCTTCCTCCTGTCCTTTTACGATTGTTTTCATCCAGCCATCATGCCTCATTATGTGACAAACTAATTTCTCCACAAAGATATAAAAACTACAAAATATAAAATGCTACATAAAAAAAACAAAAATGCAAAGAGAGCTCACTTAAACTTTTTCAGCCTCTACATAAAAATCTCAGCATTAATTGGGATGGGCTCCAATATTTCCCCAGCAATATTATAAATATAAAGCAATTAATATAATATCAATTCCAATATAAAGCATTCCAATGTTCTATCCACCGATGCAGGAAGGAAAAAGCAATGACCATTCAATGCCATTCAACATTGCTGAATATACGAGACACATTCGCAAAGTAAGGGCCGTTTGGTCACAGGAAAAAATGTACTCATATGAATGAAAGAGTATGAAACAAAGCTGTGCAACTTTTTCAAGATCCCTTTCCATGAGCTTTACTCCCGCGCGAGTATTTCATGGCTAAGTACTGACGTACTATTTTTCTATGCCAAGAGAAAACAGTTTCATTGCCATGTTAGTGCTATCATAAAATGTTCTAAACATCTGAAGGACGTATATGTAGCGGGTACCATCGTTAAAACTGAAAGGATGGATTTTTTTAATGGATGCAAAGCTAAAAAGCTTCCAAAGAGATTTCCAAAGCGATTTTTTCCCGACAGGAAGAAATATATTTGGCGAAAAAAGAAATGAATTTTCCACAATAGCAGAGGGTAAATAAATGAGCCGTGTTATCTGACTAAATAATTGAGATGAGAGATGTAAAAAAATAACTGTAAACCTGTCCGCTGCTAATAAAATGAAAGCATATGGATTTGCTTTTATTTTCTTCCCATAATTTAGATTCATTATCAGAACAAGGGATGCACCCTTTCATCCCAGTTGACTTCGGCGTTTTGCTGTGGCTCGCCGATAAAGGCCGCCCGTGTACGATTTTTCCGCAGCAGGGAGGCAAACGTGTGCCTTTATCCGCAGTGAAAGCGTGCATAATTGATGTGGGCGACCTCCGCACCACGCGGCAGTGCGCGAAAACACGGGACGCACATGTGCGTGAAATACTGTGCTGTTCGGAGATAAAAGCTGTTGGAAAGATTCGGAAAATGGAAAAGTTGAGCCGAATAATTAAGATTATGAAATATTTATTTTCCTTGTATCTCGAATAAATATGAAAGAATGCTGACAATAAACATACAAGGTAGTACCTGCCTTCATAAAACAAACAGACGTTTTAGTCGAGAAAAAAAACAGCAGCACAAGATAATTTTAATTATTTCTCAGGTCACAATTTTTAGAAATAATAATATATGACTTTATTCCATTTATTTACATAATTCATAGAATGCAATAAGCCTCAGCTATGAATAGAATGATACTAGGTATCTAAGAAAAGCACTCATCTGGCTTGAGCAATTGAGAATACGAAAAAATTCAGAGAGACACGGAGAACATCATATTAGAAACCAGCAATATTTCTAGGACTGACAGAAACGGCATATTAAATGAGATATTTTGCCTAAATGAAAGGTATGGGAATTCGTCTTTCCCCTGAACGTTAAAATACTTAAATTAATACTAGGCGAAACTTCGTTAGTGCATTCCGTTTTTATTTAATAACGACTGTTGTCCTAGCACCCCCCGCCACACACCTACTGAGGCGGCTTGCGAGGGAGAATGTAGATCTAAAGCAGGGCAAGACATCGCACAATAAAACCGAAGGTGGAGAGGAAGTTACACAACCTGCTCAGGATTTCCAGCATCAAACCGCAAAAACAATGACTGACTTACGCGAATTCGATCTCCTACTAAACCTATACCCATGATAATCATGATCAACCTTTCCCGGGTATTACCCCGATATCAATGGGCACTGGGCTGGAAGGAACACGCCCTTGGCCAAAGTTTTCAAACAACGACCAAGACATTTTATCACTTACAGATTTTGTAGCCATATTTACCAACCGGATGGCTGTCTCTTGGATGTTGGTATGGTAGGTATGGTATTTGGAGGAGGCGACCGACAGCTGAGGTCATTTGCGCCATGAGGGAAGGGTGTGGAAGGAAGGGTGGAGAGAAACCCGTTGTCGGCGTTAGCCTGCTCTTAACGAAAGGCGCCAAGGGGACCACGGCTTAACGTCCCATCCGACGGACGGAGTGTTGCGCTTGAAATGTCCTCCACACAACATTCAAGCAGGGATCGGGCAGTCTCTGAAAATTCTCTGCCACTGCCGGGATTTGAACCCGAGCCCGCCGGGTGGGAAGCCAACACTCTAGCCACCACACCAACCCGATCCCCTCTCTTGGATGTTTCTTATGAGAGTTTATAAATATATTACGTTTTAAATTCGCTTTTCATGGATAATGGTAGCCATAGCAATGGATTTTATGCTGGGGTTACCAGGAGTTTGTGATATAGGAAGGCTTAGGGCACAGTTAGGAGTTTGTTTCGTATTTTTTTTCAGGATTATCGTAGTCCCATATGTTTTCCAATAATTTATCAACGATTTTCAAAAATGTATTGGAGGATCCTCTAAGTGCAATTTTCATAGCATCAAGGATGGGCGTGAGTTTCAAATCCTTCCTATGATTGCGACTGCTAATGAACCATGGAGCTCCTATGATTTTTCTGATGAGTTTGTTTTCGCAAGTTTCGATCCTATTAGAATGAGTTGCGGCAGCATGCAGCCCAACGGGACTTGACTTTTCGCTCTATTTAACCTGGCCCGGGTGAGGCCACAATCCGGCCCATTCTACCCTCGGGCCAGGGCTCTCATACAGAATGTTCGGTTCAATCGGCGCGCAGGCCGATAGAAATTCTCATATTCATTTGCTGATTTAGCCAAGTCAGGAGGCAGGTTATAACATAAAACCCTCTTTCCCCGACACCAACGGGGAGAACTGGTGGCCTCCAGTAGAATATCCAACAGAGCATATAGCAATGAAATAAATAGAAATAAATAAATAGTTAAACAAGTGTATAGGATAAATAAATATGTTGAATAAATAAATTTATAAACCTAAAATTATAGCATGGGTTTAAATCATGATTAAATTTATAAAAGGAGAGTATAATGATAGAATTGTCTTCGCTATACATTTGTAGAGAAGCTGAGAAATTTGTTTGAAAAAAACTCTAAAGATTCATGAATAATGGAGGGGAATTTCTCCATATTGAAATAAATAGGTACTAGCAATTTTCCAGTGTCGTAAATTTTATTACGACCTAGTGTTCAAATTTACTACACAATCTTCAAGGTGATGTGGCAATAATGGAACCTAGGTCGTAATAAATTCTATAATCAACGAAAAAAGTATTTATTTCAATTTTTGTTTTCAGCGAGAGCGGCGAAGTACATTTGAGTAGCCGGTGTGGGGCTTACTCCGTGACCTTTCTCAACGGCGGCGGTTTGGATGTGAGCTGCCCGCGTGAGACGTTTGTCCATCTCAAGGCCAAGTTATTTGGCCACTAGAGCTTTTGTATTTCTCCTGTTCCCGCTTCAAACAACGACCGCGTGCAAGTGAAAAGCAATTCGCGCCAAGCGATCGGACGCGAGTCATGTGAAGTTACGCCGAGACATACGCAATGCAGCATCGAAATTATCGATTCCTCGAGGAAATGTGATTTATTTCAAATTTTCATTTCGCTTTAAACGATGCTTTGAAATGCGGAACGATTTCCATTTTACGGAAAACAGCTGAGCCAAGCAGCTTAACACAAGATCATAAATCTATGACAATCTGGTCGTTCGCTTAGGCCCCAAATCGCAAATCATTGCAAGAATTTGGCAAATGGATGAAAAAATACAGTATTTTTTATTTTAATTATCTCATTTATCTTCACCATGGCTCATTTGAGGCCACTGCAGCGGGTAATCTTACATACACCAACGCCAGAACGTCATGAACACCTATGTTGATTTGTGACGACATGAAATTAACTACGACAGGATTAATAACGTCAATTTTTTCGTCGCGAAAAGATTGTGAAGTAGGTGACGGATTGAAAAACGGATAACGGATTCTTTTTTTCCGACGATAGGGTGGTTTCCTTTTATTTTTTTTATTCTCTAAATCGAAAGATTATTACTCCTGGAGTACGTATTTCACGCTTTTAGATTCTTAAATGACGATATCTATTTTTCGCAACTAAACGAAAAGTGAAAATTTTCAAGCGAGCAAAAACGCGACGGCTAAGTAGGAATGACGGGAAAAGTCCGAGTGACGTATTTCTTGTTCCAGCTGTCGGCGTGTGAGGTGGCCTTGGGGCGAGAGTTGAGCGCTGATACAACGCAGGCTGCTAGTTAGTATGCTAGTCTCTAGGAAGTGGTGGGGGCCGTACCTCAGCGGCGCCATGGTGCGGGTTAGCGCCCTAGGGGTGGATTGCATTACAACGGACGATATCTCGTAAACGCTTAGAGATAGGTCAAAACAAACAGAAAATCGCGTCTAAAGGAATTTACATTTACGTTTTACGTTGAAATCGCACTTTTTCGGTCACAAAATTCTCAATTGAGGGTCCGCAGTACTTAAGACCCTTGGGACACGGGTTGCCGTTATTTTAAGGTAACCAAATTTTAACACGTGAATACGAACCTATTTTGGATCATTTTGAGACTAGGAAAACATAACTTTTCTCAATTCTGAAAAATAAGGGCCGGCCTACTTGACATACTGGGCGAGGAGAGAGAGATTTTAGATGAATTTTGGAGAAGACGGAGGATTTCAATTGAGTGAATACTGAACGGGGAGGGGATGCTGAAAGCCGTGATAGAGGGAAGAATGCTTGGTAGGCGGATAAGAGGAAGGAAGAGAACAGGATTTTTAAATAGAATGAAAGGGAGTAGGCCGTGCTGTGATTTGAACAGGGGACTCCAAGATGGGAGGCAAGACGGCCGGAGTGATTATCAAATACTTCATGAAAATCTACTCTAACCAGTAAAATATTTTAAACATACTCAAAATGGACAATAAACATTTAATGAACACGGAAACTGTTTACAGGTCACTTTTCAGCGTTTCAGTTTACTGAGACTGTGATCGATTGACACGTTTCTTGAGTCAACGTCAATTTATAATTATATATAATTTATGCAACGATTATTTTTTTACAAAGCGTATCAACTATGGAAAGTCTAAACGCTTCGGGAATAAATAATTTCCTATAAATCGATTGTAATACGTTAACCTATACCTGACAATGCTCCTCTCAAAAACTTATTTCTTGGGAAACTGACAAAGGCTTCCTTTTCAGTTCTCAGTGATTATCCGCAAAATATCAAGTCTTCGGTAGAAAATTTTCACGTAAGAGAAAAAAAATCAGACCAAAATATTAGAAAAAATCAGATCAAAATAGGAACTATCACTTTTTTATAAATCAAGCATTCGCAGGTTAAGTCTAATACATAGGAAAATTCTAATCTACACTTAAAAATTCATTAATAAATCTACTTGGTAAAATATTTAGAAATTCTACTAAATCATAGGCATTCGATTCACTTACTTGAGGAATAAATTTAAGGCTATAACCCAATGAAATCGTAAAAATATAATACGCACATATGGATTCTGATTGCTTCGATACACAATATTTAAAGGAAATAATTTTACAAAGAAGAATATCCAAGTGATTCAAATAAAATTCGTGATCGTCAGAAATCACTGTTGCTATGAGGTAGTTGTTCTTTGAGATACTTATTGCGAGGAGAAAGTTTCCTTGCGCCTCGAATTCAGTCATTGGCCCGGCCTCATTCCCTTTGCGGACGACCACTACCCAGCTAACCCAAATGTAATAATATCCGGACCGATCGCCGTTCGATCCGTCCATATATATTTTTTCTTCGCTGAACGAACTGCAAACCTGATATCTATATTCTGCGTTAAGAAAATCATTACACCCGATCGAAAACTTTCAGCACCGTTTCTTGATGCAAATACCAGCATGAACTCCTATCGTAACTGTGTTTACAATCAGGATTCCCACTCTAACTAAATCATACAATAGGTTGGCTTCCTATTATCTTTTTATTGCACAAATCGAAAGATTATTACCCCTGGAGAACGTATTTCACGCTTTCAGATTTTTAAATGACGATATCTATTTTTCGCGATTAAATGAAAAGTGATCATTTTCAAGCGCGCGAAAACGCGACGGCTAAGTATGAATGCTGGGCAAACTCCGTGTGACGCCGTTCTGGTTCCCGCTGCCGAAAGTGAGGTGACCTTGGGGCGAGGCTTTGAGCGCTGATACAACGCAGGATGCTAGCAGGTAGCAGAGTACCCTCATAGCTGGTAGCGCTTGGCTTAAATAAGGATTATCAATACCTTATCCAACGAAGAAAACTTTCCGACCTTAGCCAGTTTTGATAGGTGATTATTAAGACATGTTTCCCTGAGCTCTGTGCCTCATGCATGCATTGGAAATCTCAGACGATGTAAAACTCCAATCTACTCGCATAGAAACAAGGTCCTTGTGACGTCTCGTGTAGTGGCATCGCATGGGCGCCAATATGGCCTTTTTCAAATGCGGTTAAAATTGACCCTTGCCATTCGTCTAAACCGGTATTTCTAAAACCAAATAATTTTTATATTATGAATATACTAATGGTGGGTAACGAATCGCAATCAATGCCTTTTGTTTTATTTGACGTAGGAAACTACCCAATTCAAGGTTTTTTTTCAGGTTTTCACGGATGCACAGTGCGTCAAATTCACGATCTGTGGATGAGCCGTTTTAGGCAGAAATACTGATCACGTAACAATCACTGGCCGAATATAAACTAAAAATTTAACAAATTAATTTTTGCACAACATATTCCATCATTAAGCGGCATTGTACCAAATGATTATGCATTTGTCACACCTCCTGAGCGATAGGCAATAGCTCATCTATAATAATCCCAAAATACAAGGAAATGTACATGATAATGCTACTTGGCGATGAAACATGTTGTGTAGAAATTAAAACTTAGTGATAAAGCATGCATTAGGAAGTTTCAGATATGTCTGATCAGGAAATGTTGGGTAGGATTTACAATTGTGCCGTAAAAACTTCACGATGATAGCGCAGCTTTTGAATACGTATAATTATCATCCAATATTGCTCGATTGCCACCGTGTAACATTTGTTTTAAGATATGATCTTGAAGTATTTCTGTGAGATACTAGGGTAAAAAGATGACTCCTTGCTCTAATGATACTTTCCAATTGTTCCCTTGAACTTCCGGTAGTGAAG
This sequence comes from Ischnura elegans, assembly GCF_921293095.1. Taxonomy (NCBI): domain Eukaryota; kingdom Metazoa; phylum Arthropoda; class Insecta; order Odonata; family Coenagrionidae; genus Ischnura; species Ischnura elegans. The sequence goes on along the minus strand of NC_060254.1, from coordinate 79,220,405 downwards.
CCAAGGCACTATAGCCACCACATCAACCATACTCCTTGGGATGGTTTGGAATAGAAATAATGAAGGACCGCCATTGAGAAGTAGGAAGAAACTAGGGGGCAATGGAGGGGAAGGGTCAGGGTCACGTGATGAGCGGACACGAAAAGGGGTATCCATAAAACAATAAATATAAAGTAAAACTTTGTATATTTTGACAATATTTGTATATTTTATCAGCATTTCGACTAAAAAAACTCTTTTATCATGAACAATATAATTCTTCATACAACCTTCTTTTGAATTTTACCTTTCGTTTCTTGTCGTACGTTCACTTAAATTACGAGCTATCTGATTGAATGTAATTAACATAAATAGTCACGGAAAGCCAAAGGTCCGTGGTTCGATTCCCGGTCCAGGGGAATTTTTTCTCATGGCAATTCTTGTATTTTTCTCATGGCAATTCTTGTATATAAATAGTTCAGTTTAACGTGCCTATGTCATCGAAAATCCTCATATTTATTATTTTACAAAAATTTAGTAGATCATGACATTACTGACTGCCAGTATCCCAGAGTAGGGGTAATACCGGTCAAAGCTGATTTTGCAATATATTTTTAATTTTATGAAAAGCTAAGGTTAATTATGGCTCAATTGAGGTTTGCAACAGGTAAAATATACTATATGTAAGCGATTCCACACGACTGTGTTCCAAATTTAAAACAAAGTGAATCTTTATACTCATTTTCATTTGGGTGACCTTCATTACCCCATTCTCCCCTACTACAACTTTGAATGCGTTATTTCCATATATTGTACCTTGCATGTACACAGTAAATTTTCTAACTGATATAACGCAAGATTTCTCCTAACTCATAGGCAGATATTCGTTAAAAAATACCAAAGGCCAAAAGAGGAGAACACTCCAGATACATTGAAGATCTTCTGCAAAATAAAACTTCATCGGTGAGATCATCATTCAAAGAAGAATCGGTGCTTCAGACAGAGTATGAAAATCAAAATGGCAGTAGAAGTGAGAACTTATGCAAAAAAAACTTCATCGATGAACATGTAGCCTCATCCAGAGAAGAATCGGCAGTAGAAGTTGTATCATCAAGGATAGAGATTTACCACCACCAACGCAATTAGCTAGCGCGAGGGCAAGGGCGGGGAGGGGTCAGGGGCACGTGATGAGCGGACGCGAAAAAGGGTCTCCCGGCGCGGCGTGCAGTCCCTGGTGAATTGGGATTGGATCACCGTGGGCAAGGGTTTTTAAAGAGGACCCCAGCGTGCGCGATGAGCTTTTTAAAGGGTGGTATTATTCAACTGGAAACTGAGAAGGAATATGAGCGGATCAATGGTTTAGTACGACACCAAAACGCGTGCTTTCTACTGTCTCAATGATGGTATGGTATAGTATTTGGAGGAGGCGACCGACAGCTGAGGTCATTTGCGCCATGAGGTTAGGGTATGGAAGGAAGGGTGGAGAGAAACACGGCGTCGGCATTAGCCTCCTCTCAACGAAAGGCGCTAAGGAGACCACGGCTTAACGTCCCATCCGACGGACGGAGTGTTACGCTTGAAATGTCCTCCACCCAACACTCAAGCAGGGATCGGGGAGTCTCCGTAAATTCTCTGCCACTGCCGGGATTTGAACCCGAGCCCGCCGGGTGGGTAGCCAACACTCTAGCCACCACTCCAACCCGAACCCCCTGTCTCAATGAAGTTCCACTGATAATGGAGGTGAATTTCACTTTCACGTATAAATTTAAAAAAAATTGGTTCTTTGAACTTATGCCCGGATTATAGACACAAATTCTGGTAGAACTACCCAAAAGCATTAACTACTATATCCAGTTGCATATCTAGGCATGTGCTTTGCGGGGAATGGCCTGGGGTGGCGGCCCCCATCCCAGGCATCAGGGCTTCCGGGAAAATTTTAGAAAAACGACATGCCTGGAAATACATTTTATATAATTTTGGCGCAAAAAATTTAACTAATAATTATAAATTAACTAATTATTAACTTTAAAAACTAGACAATATTTTTTATTTGTCTCAGGCTTTGGGGGGATCTATCCCCTCATCCCCCCCATAGTTACGCCACTGACTATATCCATGAACTATACCTCACGCTACTCGCTGGTAAGAGATCAACGCAACCTAGCACGCATAAGAAATTCCATACGAAATCATGGGGAAAAATTCACATTTTTACACCACTAAGAGAAGAATTCCGATCAAAGACATTCCCTGAGGCTCCTCCTCACAAAGGAATACACCTTCAGTCATATCAACTTGATAAAAAGTCTGAGGAAACTTTCCCAATTTTCTTATAATAAAGTTTCTCGGCGAGATTAAAAGCATCATTAACTCAGAAAACGAGATTGAAGCTGAGGAAAGACACAGGAATTATTTGATGGGATGAGTTCTAAAGTCGGCCCTAAATGGGTGAAAATTAGAAGGCCTTTGCAAATATGAGCGAGGGAAGGTTAGGGTAAGACTGAGTTTAAGTATAACCTCTAGTAAATGAAGAATTTCAAATGGTATCTACTAGACTTATGAACAACAATTAATATGCATTGGAGATTACAGAAACACTGACATAGCATTTAGGTGCGTCATTTGAGCAGATGCCAGATGCAAGAACGACGTGATTTAAGGCATGGAACCAAAAAATATTTACCTGTGGTCGATCTGATATCCTTCAGCAAGACTATGGGGCCCAATGCGTAATTAATAATTGGTGGATAGTGCAATGGACCAGCTCTAAGTGCTCATGGCAATATAGCCCCCGCAGCCATCTTAATCAATCAATGAACTTTTAATATAACCAGTCAACAGTAAAGAAAGGGTTGGAAAGCTAAGAAAATTGAAAATGGTATTGAATATTGAATATTTTTATTATGCTCTGGGTAAAACCTTAGAGAGCAAAAAATGGAAAATACAGGAAATGTTCCACTCTTAATAAAAGGCATTTTGACAAAAATAAGGCATTATGGAGATTATTGCTTGGCTAACAAGTAGTAGATATTTATACAAAAAATGTAAAATATTCAATACTAATAACACAAAAATATAATTTTTAACTTAGACAGTAATGAACACACACATACATATACACATTTATGTAGAGAGTTTTGATAACATCACAACTTTAAGATGACAACTCTAATGAGTCGGGGAAACTGAATTAAGCCCCAGACTTCAAATAGGAGTACAGCCTTCTTTTAAACGACTGAAGTGATTGTGACGCCATTAAATATATTTTGCGGAAGAGAGTTCCAGAATCTAGACGCAGTTGGATGAAAATGTTTGAAATATATACATATAATAAATGGTAGGCTAAGTGGTCGGTAAAAAAGTGGTTGGTTATGCATCATTGTGAGCGGGTTGATAAGGAGAATCGTTTTACGGGAATGTTATCTTGGGAATGTAATACGGGATTCGTACTGAGGGAGTGTAAACACTTAAAAGCCGGTCTCTGGTTACTCTTCGAAGTTCCTGGAGGTATTTTATGATTATAAAATACACACTCCGCGCACGAGCGCCTTATTTGGCTTTGAAATTAGATCTCGGGGCAAAAATCTCGGGTACAAACAGTTGTCTAACGAGCTGCGCCCCCTAAGCTCACCCGAATACGCTGCGGATATACACGGCCAAACTAAAGGCCACAATCCTTCAGCCGAGGATCAACCTTCATATGGCAAGTAGTACAATAATATTATCTATACACCACTTTCGTAAAAATTAAGCCATTAATATGACAAATAAATTTCCAAAACCTATGCACTCTTGTAATTTATAAAGGACCTAAACCTCTAGATTTAGATTTCCACAAAAAAATAAAGATATAATCATAGTTATGAAGTAATTGCAAAAGAAAACAAAACGTGTAGCTTTAATTAGAAAATTAATTCATTAGAAAGAAAATTGAAAGATACTTCTCTGAGGATATATCATAATTGTATACCTATGCACCATCCGTTACTCGAGCAGGTATTCTAATTCCTTGAACGTAACAAGGACATTCCAAGACATTTTTTGCTATTGCATTGTTTGATGAAGACTATTAAACTATTTAAATGAAATACAAGAACTATAAATATGTAAAATTATCAGATAACAGCTACGATATCCAAGCTAAAAATACGAAACTATCCGGCTAAAAAATTGCCTACATTTAAGAGCAGCTTACGAATTTAAATTTTGCTGTTATTTGTACGACCAATACCAATGAATTGCGAGAAATCACACCCCGAATCCAAAAGTCGGTGCTGCTCGGTGAGGATTTAAATACTAGACAAAAAATGTGGATAAAAATATATATAATACCCGTCCATGAGCTGATAAATGAAGTCTTCAAAAGGAAAGAAGGTTTGCAAAATTGTAAATCATGCAAATTATTGTTTCTTTAGAACTATTATACAATCTGTAATGATGAAGAAAATTCTTAAAAATAAATAAAATTACTGCATAAACAAATGATTCTAATTTAAAAATAGTATTGTTCTTCGGAAAAAAACGAAGCTCTTAGAAATAAAACCCGCATTAGGCACTACTACACATGCCGGATCTGCATAGAACGGCTTCTGATTTGATAAGATTAGGAATTACACATTAAGGCCTGGTTACATGACACATTTACAGGTACAAGTTACTGTCTAAATGTATGAACGCGTGAATGAACGCCAAAATGCACCGCCTTAACACCCAACTTCTCCGAACGCAATAACAGAAAATAGAACCTGTTCTAATTTGGTTCATGCACTCGTACATGTTTCGTTCCGGTCCACCAAAATCATTCATGCATTTACACATTAACTCGTGCGTGGTAATGTACCGGGCAACCAGGCCTTAACGGATAGGAGATAGAGCACGCAGGATATTAAAAAAATGGATGATACAAGGCTTTTCCCAAAATTTATTACTGAATTGCAAATATAAGAGGTCAAAGGAGAGCGTTGTAGCCCAGCACAGAAAGAGCGCTTGGACGCTGATCGAAGGGGTCCCGGGATCAAATCCCGAGTGAAGCCTTCGGACGTCCCCAAACAAAATCTTGGAAGGGTGGGGTAACCCAGGTAAAATAACTGACCCCCTACCTAGAATGTGAGAAAACCACATTCCTCTGGCTTAATTCAGGGTGAACTCTTCCCTCACTTATCTTAGCCAACCCTCGGATTGAATGACTGAGTGAACTACCTCAAAAATACGAAACTTTACTTAGGAATTTTCAGCGCTCTATGGAAAATGAGATAGCATTTGATTTTAAATGAGTTTAAAATTAACATTAAGAACCTATAACTATTTCCAAAATTTCACATGAAATTTAATTATAAGAAGGGAAAGTATTTTTTCATTATGAAATTATTAAATTCTAAAAAGAAAAATTCTACTGTTTCTTTAGAACTACTATACTATAAGGCCTATTTCCCTCGGAGTCTCTAAATAGCGAACCTAAGCAATAGCAGATGCAGTAGATTCCGGTTACTTGGGACATATCGGGACATGTGCGCTTTGCCCCAATTAGGCGAACTCTCTTGTATATGGGCATAAAAAACTTTGAAATGATGAAAAGAAGACTAAATAATGTTTATAATGCAACATAAGATTATTAAAGTATTAATTTGATTAATAAATCGGCGAGTTTAGTTAATTTATTATCATTTTAAGATTTATAAAATTTTTGTTAAAAATATTTTTCACAGCTTCGAGCGACGCTAATGTCTTTTACTAAGTCTTATTAAAGAAAAGTGCTATCCTCTTGCGGATAATATAAAAACAAGAGCTTTCAAAATACGGCAAAAATAGGAACATTTGTGAAAAATAAGAGTAAATCAAAGGAGGAAAATATAAAAATATAGCAATCTGAAAAAAAAAAAAATTTGATTTCGTCGCGAGTATAGTCTATGTCGCCGACTCATGGCCCAATAAAGCGGCATGCTGTCCCAATTAAGCGAAGAATACTCTGGGATGTTCCACTATTGGGTTCTATTCTTCAATATCTGCCCCAATCAAGCGGCTGCCCCAAGTATCCGGTGGACCCATTAAACGGAATCTACTGTATAAGTGATTTTATGCTGACTGCCAAAGATCATAAATGCGTGCTGAAGTTATGGGTTGCTCGTGCATACGGGATTCTAAAGTTCAATCTCGCGAAAATCAAAGAAAATTTCAAGTTAGCGAAGCCCTAGGGAAGAGTGCATAAT